>NW_028295304.1:0-288279 GCF_964341445.2 Mesoplodon mirus
ACAACACTTGGAAGCTACGAAAATGTCCATCAACAGAGGAATGCACCAAGAACAAGTGGTCCATGTACGCAATGGAATATGACTCCAATAAAAAATATAAATTCAATTTAGAAAACAAACATAAGTAAGGAGACATCAGCATTTGGGGGTTTATCCGGGCACATTCCACTCTAATATATAACCGAGGAACACCACCGCCAGGAAGGTCTGTTTCCCTAGTTACCAGATTGGGAAAAGCTGAAATGCTGTCGCCCTCTGGCCGTTACCTGCAACAGCAGCTTTAAAACCGGTGCTAAGGGTCACTTCATATGCACCAGTACTGGAGGGCTGTAAATGAAACCTGCCCACAAAATGTCTTGAGGGAGGTAACGGCCAAAATATTTCTAAATGTCACACATACTTCACAAAAACAATTTGAAGAGGTAAGCTGTACTCACAGTTTGAAGAAAAAAAAGGACATGCCAGAAAGCTCAATTTCAAGGGTTTATGAGACGCATGCAAATCCAACCCCAAAGAGGTATATCAGCTCACACTGGTCAGAATATACATCAGCAAAAAAACACTACAAACAGTAAATGCTGAAGGTGTTGTGGAGAAGTGCATACCCTCAGCTTTAAGAGGGACGTAACCTGGTAAGAGCCACTAATGAGAACAGAATGGAGGTGCCTTTGTAAAGTAAACATTTTGCTACTGTATGATCCAGCAGGCCCACTCCTGGGCCTATAACCTAAGAAGACAGAATTGGAAAGACACAGGCAGGCAAATGTGCATTGCCGCTCTATTACAATAGCCAAGACATGGAAGCAACCAAAAAGTCCATCAACAGATGAGTGGACAAAGAAGAACTGGTACATGTACAGAGGGAATATTAGCCAAGGGAAAAAAGGACACAATGCCAGGTGCAGCACCGTAGATGCGTCTAGAGGTAGTCACGCGACTCGTACTAAGTCAGAAAGAGAGAGACACATATCGTATGATATCACTTATAGGTGTTACCTAAAAATTGATACCGGTGAAGATATTTCCACAGAGAAGGGCAATCACAGATTCATTAAACAAACTTATGGTTCACCAATGGAAAGGTGTGAGGATTGGATACATTAGGATATTGGGGTTAACAGACATATACAAACACAGGTGAACTATATAATCACCAAAGACCTACGGAATACCAAGAGAAGACTACTCAACATTCTGTCATAACGTACATGGGACAAGGATCCCAGGAAGAATAGACATATGTATATGTATAAAAGAATCACATCTTGCATACCTACAACATGCCAAACATTGTAATCAAACTTGCTGTGATGAAAAATAAAAATTAAATTAAAAAAACAAACAAGAAATAGTGAGACATAAATTGAAGGGGCTTTCCTGATACATTCCATTCTAAAATACAACCTAGGACACGACTTCCATTGAGGTTCTGTTGCCCTAGTAACCGGGTTTGGTAAAGGAGAACTGCTGCCACCCTGTGGCCGTTTCACACAACAGCAGCTTTAATCCCAGCGCTAATGGTCAGTTGATATTCAAAATAATTGCAGGCCTGTAAATGACACCTCCCTGAAAAAAAATCCTGGGGTCGTATATCGATCAAAACATTCAAAAGACGTCCATATTTCAAAACGACAGTTTCAAGAGGCATAGTTTATGCACATTTCTCTTCTGTTTCTTTTACTTTCTTTCTTTTTTGTTAACAAAATGGGAATGGAAAAAGGCTGAACATCAGGAATCAATAAAGCCATGCAAATCCAGTGTACAAAAAAGTTCACCTCACAGCTGTCAGAATGGTCATCAGCCAAAAAGTCTACAAAGAATAAATGCTGAAGGGGTTTTAGAGAACTGCATACCCTTTAGCTGCTGGTGGGATGAAACCTGGTCACAGCCAGTAGTGAGAACAGAATGGAGGTGCGTTTAAGGGTAAATATGGAGCTACCATGTGATCTGGTAGGCCCACTCATGGGCCTTTCACCTGATCAGACGAGAATCGAAAAGACACAGGCTGGCAATCCTGCACTGCAGCAACACGTACCATAGCCAAGACCTGGAAGAAACCGAAATGTCCATCAACAGAAAAATGCACCAAGAAGAAGTCGTCCATGTACACAATGGAACATTAGCCATGAAAAAGCATGGAACAGTGCCGTTGGCACCATCATAGAAGGATCTAGAGATAATCACCCAACTTGAAGTAAGAAAGAATCCGAAAGACAGACATCTTAGGACATCACTTATAGGTGTTACCTAAAAATTGATACCCATGAAATAATTTCCAAGAGATGGACACGCATAGATTCAGAAAACCAATTAATGTTTAACCAAATGGAAAGGAATAAGGAATGTATGAACTAGGACATGGGGGTTAACAGATATGCACTAATACTTATGAAATGTATAATCACAAAGTGCCTATGGAATACGAAGAGAGGTCTACTCAACACCCTATAATAACATACACGGGAAAGGATCGAAAGAGGAATAGACAGATACATTGATAGGATGAACCAGAAACTGTACACCTAGGAGAATCTACATTTGTATCAAATTTGCTCTGATAATTAATAAAAATTAAATTTAATAAACAAACAACAATTTAGGAGATATAAGCTCTTGGGGGTTTGCGCTGGCACATTCCACTCTAATTTGCAGCTTACTAACACGATTTCCAGGAAAGCTCTGTTGCCCAAAAACCCAGAGTTGGAAATGTAGAAATGCTGCCGCCTTGTGGCCGTTTCCCTCAAGAGCGGCATTAAACCCACAGCTAATGGTCACTTAACATTCACAAGGACTCAGGGCTGTAAAGGACATCTGCCCTACATAATTGTGCGGAGGTAGGGAATGGCCGAAAAAATTCCAAACTGGCACATTTTTCAAGGAGATAGTATGCAGGGGTAAGTTTTACTCACTCATTTTCAAAAAAGAGGAAAATGGATAAAAGCTCAACATCAGGAATTATTAGACTCATGCAAATCTAACCTCCAAAAAGGTTTCAACTCACACATGCCAACTACCATCAGCTAAAAGTCTGCACACAACAAATGCTGAAGGGGTTTTAGAGAACTGTGTACCCTCTAGCTGCTGGTGAGATGTAAAGTGGTAACAGCCAATAATGAGAACAGAAAGGAGCTGTGTTTCAAAGTAAAAATTGAGCCACCATTCCATTCAGCAGGCCCACCGCTGAGACTCTCACCTGACAAGTCCAGAGTCGAGAAGGCACAGGCTTCAGCAGCTGCACTGCAGGAATTTTCACAATAGCCAAGACACGGAAGCAACCAAAATGTCCATCACCAGATGAGTGGAAAAAGAAGAAGTGGTCCATGTACACAATGGACTATTAGCCATGGAAAACAATGAAACACTGCTCTTTGAGGCACCATAGATGAGCCTAGAGATAATCACAGAACATGAGGTAAGTCGGAAAGCAAAAGACATATCCTATGATATCACTTATAGGCGTTATCTAACAACTGACACAAATGAACATATTTCCACAGAGAAAGACACTCACAGGCTTAGAAAACAAACTATGCTTATGTAAAAGGACAGGTGGGGGAATGGAAAAATTAAGATTAGGGTTACCATACATGTACAAATACCTATTAAATACATATAACAGAAAGACCGACCATATAGCAAGGGATGTCTATGGAAAACTCTGCAATAATTTACACGGGAAGTGGCTCTGTACATGATATATATATATATATATATATATATATATATATATATATATATATATGTTATGCACAAATGAACCAGATTGTGTACACTGAGGACAAACAGTATTCTAATCATTACCCCGATTAAAAAAACTAAAACAAGAAGTAATGTGACATAAACTTATTGGGGTTTCTCCTGGCACATTCCATTTTAATTTCCAACCTAGGAACAGGACTTCCAGAAAGGCTCTGCTGCCCTAGGAACCAGATTTGGGAATGGAGAAATGCTGCCGCCTTGTGGCCGTTTCCCAAAACAGCAGCTTTAAACCCAGTGCTAATGCTCACTAGATATTCACACTCATTACAGGCCTATGAATGACACCTGACCTCAGAAACAATCCTGGGTTCGAAAATTGACCAAAAAATTCAAAAGAGGGCAACCTTTCAAGAAGACAATTTCCAGAGGTTAACTGTACTCTCTGTTTCTTTCTGTTATTTTAACAGAACTTTAAAAAGGCGTGGAATAATGCTGAACACTAGGAATAATTCAAGACATGCAAATCCAAATTACAAAAAACCTATCAGCTCACACCAGTCAGAATGGCCATCAGCAAAAATTCTGCAAACAGTAAATGCTGAAGGGTTTGAGGAGAAATGCCTACCCTTGGTTCAACGTGGGACATGGTAAGAGCCAGTAAGGAAAACACAAAGGAGGTGCCTTGGAAAGGTAAATACTGAGCTACCATTCAATCAAGCATACCCACTGCTGGGCCTATCGCCTGACAGGATGAGAATCAAAACTAAACAGGCTGGGCTTCCCTGGTGGCGCAGACGTTGAGAGTCCGCCTGCCGATGCAGGGGACACGGGTTCGTGCCCCGGTCAGGGAAGATCCCACATGCCGTGGAGAGGCTGGTCCCGTGAGCTATGGCTGCTGGGCCTGTGCATCCGGAGCCTCTGCTCTGCAACGGGAGGGGCCACCGCAGTGAGAGGCCCACGTACCGCAAAAGAAATCAAAACCATAAAAAAAGATACAGGCTGAAAATCCTGCACTCCAGCAATATTTACCATACACAACACTTGGAAGCTACGAAAATGTCCATCAACAGAGGAATGCACCAAGAACAAGTGGTCCATGTACGCAATGGAATATGACTCCAATAAAAAATATAAATTCAATTTAGAAAACAAACATAAGTAAGGAGACATCAGCATTTGGGGGTTTATCCGGGCACATTCCACTCTAATATATAACCGAGGAACACCACCGCCAGGAAGGTCTGTTTCCCTAGTTACCAGATTGGGAAAAGCTGAAATGCTGTCGCCCTCTGGCCGTTACCTGCAACAGCAGCTTTAAAACCGGTGCTAAGGGTCACTTCATATGCACCAGTACTGGAGGGCTGTAAATGAAACCTGCCCACAAAATGTCTTGAGGGAGGTAACGGCCAAAATATTTCTAAATGTCACACATACTTCACAAAAACAATTTGAAGAGGTAAGCTGTACTCACAGTTTGAAGAAAAAAAAGGACATGCCAGAAAGCTCAATTTCAAGGGTTTATGAGACGCATGCAAATCCAACCCCAAAGAGGTATATCAGCTCACACTGGTCAGAATATACATCAGCAAAAAAACACTACAAACAGTAAATGCTGAAGGTGTTGTGGAGAAGTGCATACCCTCAGCTTTAAGAGGGACGTAACCTGGTAAGAGCCACTAATGAGAACAGAATGGAGGTGCCTTTGTAAAGTAAACATTTTGCTACTGTATGATCCAGCAGGCCCACTCCTGGGCCTATCACCTAAGAAGACAGAATTGGAAAGACACAGGCAGGCAAATGTGCATTGCCGCTCTATTACAATAGCCAAGACATGGAAGCAACCAAAAAGTCCATCAACAGATGAGTGGACAAAGAAGAACTGGTACATGTACAGAGGGAATATTAGCCAAGGGAAAAAAGGACACAATGCCAGGTGCAGCACCGTAGATGCGTCTAGAGGTAGTCACGCGACTCGTACTAAGTCAGAAAGAGAGAGACACATATCGTATGATATCACTTATAGGTGTTACCTAAAAATTGATACCGGTGAAGATATTTCCACAGAGAAGGGCAATCACAGATTCATTAAACAAACTTATGGTTCACCAATGGAAAGGTGTGAGGATTGGATACATTAGGATATTGGGGTTAACAGACATATACAAACACAGGTGAACTATATAATCACCAAAGACCTACGGAATACCAAGAGAAGACTACTCAACATTCTGTCATAACGTACATGGGACAAGGATCCCAGGAAGAATAGACATATGTATATGTATAAAAGAATCACATCTTGCATACCTACAACATGCCAAACATTGTAATCAAACTTGCTGTGATGAAAAATAAAAATTAAATTAAAAAAACAAACAAGAAATAGTGAGACATAAATTGAAGGGGCTTTCCTGATACATTCCATTCTAAAATACAACCTAGGACACGACTTCCATTGAGGTTCTGTTGCCCTAGTAACCGGGTTTGGTAAAGGAGAACTGCTGCCACCCTGTGGCCGTTTCACACAACAGCAGCTTTAATCCCAGCGCTAATGGTCAGTTGATATTCAAAATAATTGCAGGCCTGTAAATGACACCTCCCTGAAAAAAAATCCTGGGGTCGTATATCGATCAAAACATTCAAAAGACGTCCATATTTCAAAACGACAGTTTCAAGAGGCATAGTTTATGCACATTTCTCTTCTGTTTCTTTTACTTTCTTTCTTTTTTGTTAACAAAATGGGAATGGAAAAAGGCTGAACATCAGGAATCAATAAAGCCATGCAAATCCAGTGTACAAAAAAGTTCACCTCACAGCTGTCAGAATGGTCATCAGCCAAAAAGTCTACAAAGAATAAATGCTGAAGGGGTTTTAGAGAACTGCATACCCTTTAGCTGCTGGTGGGATGAAACCTGGTCACAGCCAGTAGTGAGAACAGAATGGAGGTGCGTTTAAGGGTAAATATGGAGCTACCATGTGATCTGGTAGGCCCACTCATGGGCCTTTCACCTGATCAGACGAGAATCGAAAAGACACAGGCTGGCAATCCTGCACTGCAGCAACACGTACCATAGCCAAGACCTGGAAGAAACCGAAATGTCCATCAACAGAAAAATGCACCAAGAAGAAGTCGTCCATGTACACAATGGAACATTAGCCATGAAAAAGCATGGAACAGTGCCGTTGGCACCATCATAGAAGGATCTAGAGATAATCACCCAACTTGAAGTAAGAAAGAATCCGAAAGACAGACATCTTAGGACATCACTTATAGGTGTTACCTAAAAATTGATACCCATGAAATAATTTCCAAGAGATGGACACGCATAGATTCAGAAAACCAATTAATGTTTAACCAAATGGAAAGGAATAAGGAATGTATGAACTAGGACATGGGGGTTAACAGATATGCACTAATACTTATGAAATGTATAATCACAAAGTGCCTATGGAATACGAAGAGAGGTCTACTCAACACCCTATAATAACATACACGGGAAAGGATCGAAAGAGGAATAGACAGATACATTGATAGGATGAACCAGAAACTGTACACCTAGGAGAATCTACATTTGTATCAAATTTGCTCTGATAATTAATAAAAATTAAATTTAATAAACAAACAACAATTTAGGAGATATAAGCTCTTGGGGGTTTGCGCTGGCACATTCCACTCTAATTTGCAGCTTACTAACACGATTTCCAGGAAAGCTCTGTTGCCCAAAAACCCAGAGTTGGAAATGTAGAAATGCTGCCGCCTTGTGGCCGTTTCCCTCAAGAGCGGCATTAAACCCACAGCTAATGGTCACTTAACATTCACAAGGACTCAGGGCTGTAAAGGACATCTGCCCTACATAATTGTGCGGAGGTAGGGAATGGCCGAAAAAATTCCAAACTGGCACATTTTTCAAGGAGATAGTATGCAGGGGTAAGTTTTACTCACTCATTTTCAAAAAAGAGGAAAATGGATAAAAGCTCAACATCAGGAATTATTAGACTCATGCAAATCTAACCTCCAAAAAGGTTTCAACTCACACATGCCAACTACCATCAGCTAAAAGTCTGCACACAACAAATGCCGAAGGGGTTTTAGAGAACTGTGTACCCTCTAGCTGCTGGTGAGATGTAAAGTGGTAACAGCCAATAATGAGAACAGAAAGGAGCTGTGTTTCAAAGTAAAAATTGAGCCACCATTCCATTCAGCAGGCCCACCGCTGAGACTCTCACCTGACAAGTCCAGAGTCGAGAAGGCACAGGCTTCAGCAGCTGCACTGCAGGAATTTTCACAATAGCCAAGACACGGAAGCAACCAAAATGTCCATCACCAGATGAGTGGAAAAAGAAGAAGTGGTCCATGTACACAATGGACTATTAGCCATGGAAAACAATGAAACACTGCTCTTTGAGGCACCATAGATGAGCCTAGAGATAATCACAGAACATGAGGTAAGTCGGAAAGCAAAAGACATATCCTATGATATCACTTATAGGCGTTATCTAACAACTGACACAAATGAACATATTTCCACAGAGAAAGACACTCACAGGCTTAGAAAACAAACTATGCTTATGTAAAAGGACAGGTGGGGGAATGGAAAAATTAAGATTAGGGTTACCATACATGTACAAATACCTATTAAATACATATAACAGAAAGACCGACCATATAGCAAGGGATGTCTATGGAAAACTCTGCAATAATTTACACGGGAAGTGGCTCTGTACATGAAAATATATATATATATATATATATATATATATATATATATATATATATATATGTTATGCACAAATGAACCAGATTGTGTACACTGAGGACAAACAGTATTCTAATCATTACCCCGATTAAAAAAACTAAAACAAGAAGTAATGTGACATAAACTTATTGGGGTTTCTCCTGGCACATTCCATTTTAATTTCCAACCTAGGAACAGGACTTCCAGAAAGGCTCTGCTGCCCTAGGAACCAGATTTGGGAATGGAGAAATGCTGCCGCCTTGTGGCCGTTTCCCAAAACAGCAGCTTTAAACCCAGTGCTAATGCTCACTAGATATTCACACTCATTACAGGCCTATGAATGACACCTGACCTCAGAAACAATCCTGGGTTCGAAAATTGACCCAAAAATTCAAAAGAGGGCAACCTTTCAAGAAGACAATTTCCAGAGGTTAACTGTACTCTCTGTTTCTTTCTGTTATTTTAACAGAACTTTAAAAAGGCGTGGAAAAATGCTGAACACTAGGAATAATTCAAGACATGCAAATCCAAATTACAAAATACCTAACAGCTCACACCAGTCAGAATGGCCATCAGCAAAAATTCTGCAAACAGTAAATGCTGAAGGGTTTGAGGAGAAATGCCTACCCTTGGTTCAACGTGGGACATGGTAAGAGCCAGTAAGGAAAACACAAAGGAGGTGCCTTGGAAAGGTAAATACTGAGCTACCATTCAATCAAGCATACCCACTGCTGGGCCTATCGCCTGACAGGATGAGAATCAAAACTAAACAGGCTGGGCTTCCCTGGTGGCGCAGACGTTGAGAGTCCGCCTGCCGATGCAGGGGACACGGGTTCGTGCCCCGGTCAGGGAAGATCCCACATGCCGTGGAGAGGCTGGTCCCGTGAGCTATGGCTGCTGGGCCTGTGCATCCGGAGCCTCTGCTCTGCAACGGGAGGGGCCACCGCAGTGAGAGGCCCACGTACCGCAAAAGAAATCAAAACCATAAAAAAAGATACAGGCTGAAAATCCTGCACTCCAGCAATATTTACCATACACAACACTTGGAAGCTACGAAAATGTCCATCAACAGAGGAATGCACCAAGAACAAGTGGTCCATGTACGCAATGGAATATGACTCCAATAAAAAATATAAATTCAATTTAGAAAACAAACATAAGTAAGGAGACATCAGCATTTGGGGGTTTATCCGGGCACATTCCACTCTAATATATAACCGAGGAACACCACCGCCAGGAAGGTCTGTTTCCCTAGTTACCAGATTGGGAAAAGCTGAAATGCTGTCGCCCTCTGGCCGTTACCTGCAACAGCAGCTTTAAAACCGGTGCTAAGGGTCACTTCATATGCACCAGTACTGGAGGGCTGTAAATGAAACCTGCCCACAAAATGTCTTGAGGGAGGTAACGGCCAAAATATTTCTAAATGTCACACATACTTCACAAAAACAATTTGAAGAGGTAAGCTGTACTCACAGTTTGAAGAAAAAAAAGGACATGCCAGAAAGCTCAATTTCAAGGGTTTATGAGACGCATGCAAATCCAACCCCAAAGAGGTATATCAGCTCACACTGGTCAGAATATACATCAGCAAAAAAACACTACAAACAGTAAATGCTGAAGGTGTTGTGGAGAAGTGCATACCCTCAGCTTTAAGAGGGACGTAACCTGGTAAGAGCCACTAATGAGAACAGAATGGAGGTGCCTTTGTAAAGTAAACATTTTGCTACTGTATGATCCAGCAGGCCCACTCCTGGGCCTATAACCTAAGAAGACAGAATTGGAAAGACACAGGCAGGCAAATGTGCATTGCCGCTCTATTACAATAGCCAAGACATGGAAGCAACCAAAAAGTCCATCAACAGATGAGTGGACAAAGAAGAACTGGTACATGTACAGAGGGAATATTAGCCAAGGGAAAAAAGGACACAATGCCAGGTGCAGCACCGTAGATGCGTCTAGAGGTAGTCACGCGACTCGTACTAAGTCAGAAAGAGAGAGACACATATCGTATGATATCACTTATAGGTGTTACCTAAAAATTGATACCGGTGAAGATATTTCCACAGAGAAGGGCAATCACAGATTCATTAAACAAACTTATGGTTCACCAATGGAAAGGTGTGAGGATTGGATACATTAGGATATTGGGGTTAACAGACATATACAAACACAGGTGAACTATATAATCACCAAAGACCTACGGAATACCAAGAGAAGACTACTCAACATTCTGTCATAACGTACATGGGACAAGGATCCCAGGAAGAATAGACATATGTATATGTATAAAAGAATCACATCTTGCATACCTACAACATGCCAAACATTGTAATCAAACTTGCTGTGATGAAAAATAAAAATTAAATTAAAAAAACAAACAAGAAATAGTGAGACATAAATTGAAGGGGCTTTCCTGATACATTCCATTCTAAAATACAACCTAGGACACGACTTCCATTGAGGTTCTGTTGCCCTAGTAACCGGGTTTGGTAAAGGAGAACTGCTGCCACCCTGTGGCCGTTTCACACAACAGCAGCTTTAATCCCAGCGCTAATGGTCAGTTGATATTCAAAATAATTGCAGGCCTGTAAATGACACCTCCCTGAAAAAAAATCCTGGGGTCGTATATCGATCAAAACATTCAAAAGACGTCCATATTTCAAAACGACAGTTTCAAGAGGCATAGTTTATGCACATTTCTCTTCTGTTTCTTTTACTTTCTTTCTTTTTTGTTAACAAAATGGGAATGGAAAAAGGCTGAACATCAGGAATCAATAAAGCCATGCAAATCCAGTGTACAAAAAAGTTCACCTCACAGCTGTCAGAATGGTCATCAGCCAAAAAGTCTACAAAGAATAAATGCTGAAGGGGTTTTAGAGAACTGCATACCCTTTAGCTGCTGGTGGGATGAAACCTGGTCACAGCCAGTAGTGAGAACAGAATGGAGGTGCGTTTAAGGGTAAATATGGAGCTACCATGTGATCTGGTAGGCCCACTCATGGGCCTTTCACCTGATTAGACCAGAATCGAAAAGACACAGGCTGGCAATCCTGCACTGCAGCAACACGTACCATAGCCAAGACCTGGAAGAAACCGAAATGTCCATCAACAGAAAAATGCACCAAGAAGAAGTCGTCCATGTACACAATGGAACATTAGCCATGAAAAAGCATGGAACAGTGCCGTTGGCACCATCATAGAAGGATCTAGAGATAATCACCCAACTTGAAGTAAGAAAGAATCCGAAAGACAGACATCTTAGGACATCACTTATAGGTGTTACCTAAAAATTGATACCCATGAAATAATTTCCAAGAGATGGACACGCATAGATTCAGAAAACCAATTAATGTTTAACCAAATGGAAAGGAATAAGGAATGTATGAACTAGGACATGGGGGTTAACAGATATGCACTAATACTTATGAAATGTATAATCACAAAGTGCCTATGGAATACGAAGAGAGGTCTACTCAACACCCTATAATAACATACACGGGAAAGGATCGAAAGAGGAATAGACAGATACATTGATAGGATGAACCAGAAACTGTACACCTAGGAGAATCTACATTTGTATCAAATTTGCTCTGATAATTAATAAAAATTAAATTTAATAAACAAACAACAATTTAGGAGATATAAGCTCTTGGGGGTTTGCGCTGGCACATTCCACTCTAATTTGCAGCTTACTAACACGATTTCCAGGAAAGCTCTGTTGCCCAAAAACCCAGAGTTGGAAATGTAGAAATGCTGCCGCCTTGTGGCCGTTTCCCTCAAGAGCGGCATTAAACCCACAGCTAATGGTCACTTAACATTCACAAGGACTCAGGGCTGTAAAGGACATCTGCCCTACATAATTGTGCGGAGGTAGGGAATGGCCGAAAAAATTCCAAACTGGCACATTTTTCAAGGAGATAGTATGCAGGGGTAAGTTTTACTCACTCATTTTCAAAAAAGAGGAAAATGGATAAAAGCTCAACATCAGGAATTATTAGACTCATGCAAATCTAACCTCCAAAAAGGTTTCAACTCACACATGCCAACTACCATCAGCTAAAAGTCTGCACACAACAAATGCTGAAGGGGTTTTAGAGAACTGTGTACCCTCTAGCTGCTGGTGAGATGTAAAGTGGTAACAGCCAATAATGAGAACAGAAAGGAGCTGTGTTTCAAAGTAAAAATTGAGCCACCATTCCATTCAGCAGGCCCACCGCTGAGACTCTCACCTGACAAGTCCAGAGTCGAGAAGGCACAGGCTTCAGCAGCTGCACTGCAGGAATTTTCACAATAGCCAAGACACGGAAGCAACCAAAATGTCCATCACCAGATGAGTGGAAAAAGAAGAAGTGGTCCATGTACACAATGGACTATTAGCCATGGAAAACAATGAAACACTGCTCTTTGAGGCACCATAGATGAGCCTAGAGATAATCACAGAACATGAGGTAAGTCGGAAAGCAAAAGACATATCCTATGATATCACTTATAGGCGTTATCTAACAACTGACACAAATGAACATATTTCCACAGAGAAAGACACTCACAGGCTTAGAAAACAAACTATGCTTATGTAAAAGGACAGGTGGGGGAATGGAAAAATTAAGATTAGGGTTACCATACATGTACAAATACCTATTAAATACATATAACAGAAAGACCGACCATATAGCAAGGGATGTCTATGGAAAACTCTGCAATAATTTACACGGGAAGTGGCTCTGTACATGAATATATATATATATATATATATATATATATATGTTATGCACAAATGAACCAGATTGTGTACACTGAGGACAAACAGTATTCTAATCATTACCCCGATTAAAAAAACTAAAACAAGAAGTAATGTGACATAAACTTATTGGGGTTTCTCCTGGCACATTCCATTTTAATTTCCAACCTAGGAACAGGACTTCCAGAAAGGCTCTGCTGCCCTAGGAACCAGATTTGGGAATGGAGAAATGCTGCCGCCTTGTGGCCGTTTCCCAAAACAGCAGCTTTAAACCCAGTGCTAATGCTCACTAGATATTCACACTCATTACAGGCCTATGAATGACACCTGACCTCAGAAACAATCCTGGGTTCGAAAATTGACCAAAAAATTCAAAAGAGGGCAACCTTTCAAGAAGACAATTTCCAGAGGTTAACTGTACTCTCTGTTTCTTTCTGTTATTTTAACAGAACTTTAAAAAGGCGTGGAATAATGCTGAACACTAGGAATAATTCAAGACATGCAAATCCAAATTACAAAAAACCTATCAGCTCACACCAGTCAGAATGGCCATCAGCAAAAATTCTGCAAACAGTAAATGCTGAAGGGTTTGAGGAGAAATGCCTACCCTTGGTTCAACGTGGGACATGGTAAGAGCCAGTAAGGAAAACACAAAGGAGGTGCCTTGGAAAGGTAAATACTGAGCTACCATTCAATCAAGCATACCCACTGCTGGGCCTATCGCCTGACAGGATGAGAATCAAAACTAAACAGGCTGGGCTTCCCTGGTGGCGCAGACGTTGAGAGTCCGCCTGCCGATGCAGGGGACACGGGTTCGTGCCCCGGTCAGGGAAGATCCCACATGCCGTGGAGAGGCTGGTCCCGTGAGCTATGGCTGCTGGGCCTGTGCATCCGGAGCCTCTGCTCTGCAACGGGAGGGGCCACCGCAGTGAGAGGCCCACGTACCGCAAAAGAAATCAAAACCATAAAAAAAGATACAGGCTGAAAATCCTGCACTCCAGCAATATTTACCATACACAACACTTGGAAGCTACGAAAATGTCCATCAACAGAGGAATGCACCAAGAACAAGTGGTCCATGTACGCAATGGAATATGACTCCAATAAAAAATATAAATTCAATTTAGAAAACAAACATAAGTAAGGAGACATCAGCATTTGGGGGTTTATCCGGGCACATTCCACTCTAATATATAACCGAGGAACACCACCGCCAGGAAGGTCTGTTTCCCTAGTTACCAGATTGGGAAAAGCTGAAATGCTGTCGCCCTCTGGCCGTTACCTGCAACAGCAGCTTTAAAACCGGTGCTAAGGGTCACTTCATATGCACCAGTACTGGAGGGCTGTAAATGAAACCTGCCCACAAAATGTCTTGAGGGAGGTAACGGCCAAAATATTTCTAAATGTCACACATACTTCACAAAAACAATTTGAAGAGGTAAGCTGTACTCACAGTTTGAAGAAAAAAAAGGACATGCCAGAAAGCTCAATTTCAAGGGTTTATGAGACGCATGCAAATCCAACCCCAAAGAGGTATATCAGCTCACACTGGTCAGAATATACATCAGCAAAAAAACACTACAAACAGTAAATGCTGAAGGTGTTGTGGAGAAGTGCATACCCTCAGCTTTAAGAGGGACGTAACCTGGTAAGAGCCACTAATGAGAACAGAATGGAGGTGCCTTTGTAAAGTAAACATTTTGCTACTGTATGATCCAGCAGGCCCACTCCTGGGCCTATAACCTAAGAAGACAGAATTGGAAAGACACAGGCAGGCAAATGTGCATTGCCGCTCTATTACAATAGCCAAGACATGGAAGCAACCAAAAAGTCCATCAACAGATGAGTGGACAAAGAAGAACTGGTACATGTACAGAGGGAATATTAGCCAAGGGAAAAAAGGACACAATGCCAGGTGCAGCACCGTAGATGCGTCTAGAGGTAGTCACGCGACTCGTACTAAGTCAGAAAGAGAGAGACACATATCGTATGATATCACTTATAGGTGTTACCTAAAAATTGATACCGGTGAAGATATTTCCACAGAGAAGGGCAATCACAGATTCATTAAACAAACTTATGGTTCACCAATGGAAAGGTGTGAGGATTGGATACATTAGGATATTGGGGTTAACAGACATATACAAACACAGGTGAACTATATAATCACCAAAGACCTACGGAATACCAAGAGAAGACTACTCAACATTCTGTCATAACGTACATGGGACAAGGATCCCAGGAAGAATAGACATATGTATATGTATAAAAGAATCACATCTTGCATACCTACAACATGCCAAACATTGTAATCAAACTTGCTGTGATGAAAAATAAAAATTAAATTAAAAAAACAAACAAGAAATAGTGAGACATAAATTGAAGGGGCTTTCCTGATACATTCCATTCTAAAATACAACCTAGGACACGACTTCCATTGAGGTTCTGTTGCCCTAGTAACCGGGTTTGGTAAAGGAGAACTGCTGCCACCCTGTGGCCGTTTCACACAACAGCAGCTTTAATCCCAGCGCTAATGGTCAGTTGATATTCAAAATAATTGCAGGCCTGTAAATGACACCTCCCTGAAAAAAAATCCTGGGGTCGTATATCGATCAAAACATTCAAAAGACGTCCATATTTCAAAACGACAGTTTCAAGAGGCATAGTTTATGCACATTTCTCTTCTGTTTCTTTTACTTTCTTTCTTTTTTGTTAACAAAATGGGAATGGAAAAAGGCTGAACATCAGGAATCAATAAAGCCATGCAAATCCAGTGTACAAAAAAGTTCACCTCACAGCTGTCAGAATGGTCATCAGCCAAAAAGTCTACAAAGAATAAATGCTGAAGGGGTTTTAGAGAACTGCATACCCTTTAGCTGCTGGTGGGATGAAACCTGGTCACAGCCAGTAGTGAGAACAGAATGGAGGTGCGTTTAAGGGTAAATATGGAGCTACCATGTGATCTGGTAGGCCCACTCATGGGCCTTTCACCTGATTAGACCAGAATCGAAAAGACACAGGCTGGCAATCCTGCACTGCAGCAACACGTACCATAGCCAAGACCTGGAAGAAACCGAAATGTCCATCAACAGAAAAATGCACCAAGAAGAAGTCGTCCATGTACACAATGGAACATTAGCCATGAAAAAGCATGGAACAGTGCCGTTGGCACCATCATAGAAGGATCTAGAGATAATCACCCAACTTGAAGTAAGAAAGAATCCGAAAGACAGACATCTTAGGACATCACTTATAGGTGTTACCTAAAAATTGATACCCATGAAATAATTTCCAAGAGATGGACACGCATAGATTCAGAAAACCAATTAATGTTTAACCAAATGGAAAGGAATAAGGAATGTATGAACTAGGACATGGGGGTTAACAGATATGCACTAATACTTATGAAATGTATAATCACAAAGTGCCTATGGAATACGAAGAGAGGTCTACTCAACACCCTATAATAACATACACGGGAAAGGATCGAAAGAGGAATAGACAGATACATTGATAGGATGAACCAGAAACTGTACACCTAGGAGAATCTACATTTGTATCAAATTTGCTCTGATAATTAATAAAAATTAAATTTAATAAACAAACAACAATTTAGGAGATATAAGCTCTTGGGGGTTTGCGCTGGCACATTCCACTCTAATTTGCAGCTTACTAACACGATTTCCAGGAAAGCTCTGTTGCCCAAAAACCCAGAGTTGGAAATGTAGAAATGCTGCCGCCTTGTGGCCGTTTCCCTCAAGAGCGGCATTAAACCCACAGCTAATGGTCACTTAACATTCACAAGGACTCAGGGCTGTAAAGGACATCTGCCCTACATAATTGTGCGGAGGTAGGGAATGGCCGAAAAAATTCCAAACTGGCACATTTTTCAAGGAGATAGTATGCAGGGGTAAGTTTTACTCACTCATTTTCAAAAAAGAGGAAAATGGATAAAAGCTCAACATCAGGAATTATTAGACTCATGCAAATCTAACCTCCAAAAAGGTTTCAACTCACACATGCCAACTACCATCAGCTAAAAGTCTGCACACAACAAATGCTGAAGGGGTTTTAGAGAACTGTGTACCCTCTAGCTGCTGGTGAGATGTAAAGTGGTAACAGCCAATAATGAGAACAGAAAGGAGCTGTGTTTCAAAGTAAAAATTGAGCCACCATTCCATTCAGCAGGCCCACCGCTGAGACTCTCACCTGACAAGTCCAGAGTCGAGAAGGCACAGGCTTCAGCAGCTGCACTGCAGGAATTTTCACAATAGCCAAGACACGGAAGCAACCAAAATGTCCATCACCAGATGAGTGGAAAAAGAAGAAGTGGTCCATGTACACAATGGACTATTAGCCATGGAAAACAATGAAACACTGCTCTTTGAGGCACCATAGATGAGCCTAGAGATAATCACAGAACATGAGGTAAGTCGGAAAGCAAAAGACATATCCTATGATATCACTTATAGGCGTTATCTAACAACTGACACAAATGAACATATTTCCACAGAGAAAGACACTCACAGGCTTAGAAAACAAACTATGCTTATGTAAAAGGACAGGTGGGGGAATGGAAAAATTAAGATTAGGGTTACCATACATGTACAAATACCTATTAAATACATATAACAGAAAGACCGACCATATAGCAAGGGATGTCTATGGAAAACTCTGCAATAATTTACACGGGAAGTGGCTCTGTACATGAATATATATATATATATATATATATATATATATGTTATGCACAAATGAACCAGATTGTGTACACTGAGGACAAACAGTATTCTAATCATTACCCCGATTAAAAAAACTAAAACAAGAAGTAATGTGACATAAACTTATTGGGGTTTCTCCTGGCACATTCCATTTTAATTTCCAACCTAGGAACAGGACTTCCAGAAAGGCTCTGCTGCCCTAGGAACCAGATTTGGGAATGGAGAAATGCTGCCGCCTTGTGGCCGTTTCCCAAAACAGCAGCTTTAAACCCAGTGCTAATGCTCACTAGATATTCACACTCATTACAGGCCTATGAATGACACCTGACCTCAGAAACAATCCTGGGTTCGAAAATTGACCAAAACATTCAAAAGAGGGCAACCTTTCAAGAAGACAATTTCCAGAGGTTAACTGTACTCTCTGTTTCTTTCTGTTATTTTAACAGAACTTTAAAAAGGCGTGGAATAATGCTGAACACTAGGAATAATTCAAGACATGCAAATCCAAATTACAAAAAACCTATCAGCTCACACCAGTCAGAATGGCCATCAGCAAAAATTCTGCAAACAGTAAATGCTGAAGGGTTTGAGGAGAAATGCCTACCCTTGGTTCAACGTGGGACATGGTAAGAGCCAGTAAGGAAAACACAAAGGAGGTGCCTTGGAAAGGTAAATACTGAGCTACCATTCAATCAAGCATACCCACTGCTGGGCCTATCGCCTGACAGGATGAGAATCAAAACTAAACAGGCTGGGCTTCCCTGGTGGCGCAGACGTTGAGAGTCCGCCTGCCGATGCAGGGGACACGGGTTCGTGCCCCGGTCAGGGAAGATCCCACATGCCGTGGAGAGGCTGGTCCCGTGAGCTATGGCTGCTGGGCCTGTGCATCCGGAGCCTCTGCTCTGCAACGGGAGGGGCCACCGCAGTGAGAGGCCCACGTACCGCAAAAGAAATCAAAACCATAAAAAAAGATACAGGCTGAAAATCCTGCACTCCAGCAATATTTACCATACACAACACTTGGAAGCTACGAAAATGTCCATCAACAGAGGAATGCACCAAGAACAAGTGGTCCATGTACGCAATGGAATATGACTCCAATAAAAAATATAAATTCAATTTAGAAAACAAACATAAGTAAGGAGACATCAGCATTTGGGGGTTTATCCGGGCACATTCCACTCTAATATATAACCGAGGAACACCACCGCCAGGAAGGTCTGTTTCCCTAGTTACCAGATTGGGAAAAGCTGAAATGCTGTCGCCCTCTGGCCGTTACCTGCAACAGCAGCTTTAAAACCGGTGCTAAGGGTCACTTCATATGCACCAGTACTGGAGGGCTGTAAATGAAACCTGCCCACAAAATGTCTTGAGGGAGGTAACGGCCAAAATATTTCTAAATGTCACACATACTTCACAAAAACAATTTGAAGAGGTAAGCTGTACTCACAGTTTGAAGAAAAAAAAGGACATGCCAGAAAGCTCAATTTCAAGGGTTTATGAGACGCATGCAAATCCAACCCCAAAGAGGTATATCAGCTCACACTGGTCAGAATATACATCAGCAAAAAAACACTACAAACAGTAAATGCTGAAGGTGTTGTGGAGAAGTGCATACCCTCAGCTTTAAGAGGGACGTAACCTGGTAAGAGCCACTAATGAGAACAGAATGGAGGTGCCTTTGTAAAGTAAACATTTTGCTACTGTATGATCCAGCAGGCCCACTCCTGGGCCTATAACCTAAGAAGACAGAATTGGAAAGACACAGGCAGGCAAATGTGCATTGCCGCTCTATTACAATAGCCAAGACATGGAAGCAACCAAAAAGTCCATCAACAGATGAGTGGACAAAGAAGAACTGGTACATGTACAGAGGGAATATTAGCCAAGGGAAAAAAGGACACAATGCCAGGTGCAGCACCGTAGATGCGTCTAGAGGTAGTCACGCGACTCGTACTAAGTCAGAAAGAGAGAGACACATATCGTATGATATCACTTATAGGTGTTACCTAAAAATTGATACCGGTGAAGATATTTCCACAGAGAAGGGCAATCACAGATTCATTAAACAAACTTATGGTTCACCAATGGAAAGGTGTGAGGATTGGATACATTAGGATATTGGGGTTAACAGACATATACAAACACAGGTGAACTATATAATCACCAAAGACCTACGGAATACCAAGAGAAGACTACTCAACATTCTGTCATAACGTACATGGGACAAGGATCCCAGGAAGAATAGACATATGTATATGTATAAAAGAATCACATCTTGCATACCTACAACATGCCAAACATTGTAATCAAACTTGCTGTGATGAAAAATAAAAATTAAATTAAAAAAACAAACAAGAAATAGTGAGACATAAATTGAAGGGGCTTTCCT
The DNA here is from genome assembly GCF_964341445.2 of Mesoplodon mirus. Taxonomy (NCBI): domain Eukaryota; kingdom Metazoa; phylum Chordata; class Mammalia; order Artiodactyla; family Ziphiidae; genus Mesoplodon; species Mesoplodon mirus. The sequence goes on from NW_028295304.1 coordinate 20,287, forward strand.
GATACATTCCATTCTAAAATACAACCTAGGACACGACTTCCATTGAGGTTCTGTTGCCCTAGTAACCGGGTTTGGTAAAGGAGAACTGCTGCCACCCTGTGGCCGTTTCACACAACAGCAGCTTTAATCCCAGCGCTAATGGTCAGTTGATATTCAAAATAATTGCAGGCCTGTAAATGACACCTCCCTGAAAAAAAATCCTGGGGTCGTATATCGATCAAAACATTCAAAAGACGTCCATATTTCAAAACGACAGTTTCAAGAGGCATAGTTTATGCACATTTCTCTTCTGTTTCTTTTACTTTCTTTCTTTTTTGTTAACAAAATGGGAATGGAAAAAGGCTGAACATCAGGAATCAATAAAGCCATGCAAATCCAGTGTACAAAAAAGTTCACCTCACAGCTGTCAGAATGGTCATCAGCCAAAAAGTCTACAAAGAATAAATGCTGAAGGGGTTTTAGAGAACTGCATACCCTTTAGCTGCTGGTGGGATGAAACCTGGTCACAGCCAGTAGTGAGAACAGAATGGAGGTGCGTTTAAGGGTAAATATGGAGCTACCATGTGATCTGGTAGGCCCACTCATGGGCCTTTCACCTGATTAGACCAGAATCGAAAAGACACAGGCTGGCAATCCTGCACTGCAGCAACACGTACCATAGCCAAGACCTGGAAGAAACCGAAATGTCCATCAACAGAAAAATGCACCAAGAAGAAGTCGTCCATGTACACAATGGAACATTAGCCATGAAAAAGCATGGAACAGTGCCGTTGGCACCATCATAGAAGGATCTAGAGATAATCACCCAACTTGAAGTAAGAAAGAATCCGAAAGACAGACATCTTAGGACATCACTTATAGGTGTTACCTAAAAATTGATACCCATGAAATAATTTCCAAGAGATGGACACGCATAGATTCAGAAAACCAATTAATGTTTAACCAAATGGAAAGGAATAAGGAATGTATGAACTAGGACATGGGGGTTAACAGATATGCACTAATACTTATGAAATGTATAATCACAAAGTGCCTATGGAATACGAAGAGAGGTCTACTCAACACCCTATAATAACATACACGGGAAAGGATCGAAAGAGGAATAGACAGATACATTGATAGGATGAACCAGAAACTGTACACCTAGGAGAATCTACATTTGTATCAAATTTGCTCTGATAATTAATAAAAATTAAATTTAATAAACAAACAACAATTTAGGAGATATAAGCTCTTGGGGGTTTGCGCTGGCACATTCCACTCTAATTTGCAGCTTACTAACACGATTTCCAGGAAAGCTCTGTTGCCCAAAAACCCAGAGTTGGAAATGTAGAAATGCTGCCGCCTTGTGGCCGTTTCCCTCAAGAGCGGCATTAAACCCACAGCTAATGGTCACTTAACATTCACAAGGACTCAGGGCTGTAAAGGACATCTGCCCTACATAATTGTGCGGAGGTAGGGAATGGCCGAAAAAATTCCAAACTGGCACATTTTTCAAGGAGATAGTATGCAGCGGTAAGTTTTACTCACTCATTTTCAAAAAAGAGGAAAATGGATAAAAGCTCAACATCAGGAATTATTAGACTCATGCAAATCTAACCTCCAAAAAGGTTTCAACTCACACATGCCAACTACCATCAGCTAAAAGTCTGCACACAACAAATGCTGAAGGGGTTTTAGAGAACTGTGTACCCTCTAGCTGCTGGTGAGATGTAAAGTGGTAACAGCCAATAATGAGAACAGAAAGGAGCTGTGTTTCAAAGTAAAAATTGAGCCACCATTCCATTCAGCAGGCCCACCGCTGAGACTCTCACCTGACAAGTCCAGAGTCGAGAAGGCACAGGCTTCAGCAGCTGCACTGCAGGAATTTTCACAATAGCCAAGACACGGAAGCAACCAAAATGTCCATCACCAGATGAGTGGAAAAAGAAGAAGTGGTCCATGTACACAATGGACTATTAGCCATGGAAAACAATGAAACACTGCTCTTTGAGGCACCATAGATGAGCCTAGAGATAATCACAGAACATGAGGTAAGTCGGAAAGCAAAAGACATATCCTATGATATCACTTATAGGCGTTATCTAACAACTGACACAAATGAACATATTTCCACAGAGAAAGACACTCACAGGCTTAGAAAACAAACTATGCTTATGTAAAAGGACAGGTGGGGGAATGGAAAAATTAAGATTAGGGTTACCATACATGTACAAATACCTATTAAATACATATAACAGAAAGACCGACCATATAGCAAGGGATGTCTATGGAAAACTCTGCAATAATTTACACGGGAAGTGGCTCTGTACATGAATATATATATATATATATATATATATATATATATATATATATATATATGTTATGCACAAATGAACCAGATTGTGTACACTGAGGACAAACAGTATTCTAAACATTACCCCGATTAAAAAAACTAAAACAAGAAGTAATGTGACATAAACTTATTGGGGTTTCTCCTGGCACATTCCATTTTAATTTCCAACCTAGGAACAGGACTTCCAGAAAGGCTCTGCTGCCCTAGGAACCAGATTTGGGAATGGAGAAATGCTGCCGCCTTGTGGCCGTTTCCCAAAACAGCAGCTTTAAACCCAGTGCTAATGCTCACTAGATATTCACACTCATTACAGGCCTATGAATGACACCTGACCTCAGAAACAATCCTGGGTTCGAAAATTGACCAAAAAATTCAAAAGAGGGCAACCTTTCAAGAAGACAATTTCCAGAGGTTAACTGTACTCTCTGTTTCTTTCTGTTATTTTAACAGAACTTTAAAAAGGCGTGGAAAAATGCTGAACACTAGGAATAATTCAAGACATGCAAATCCAAATTACAAAAAACCTATCAGCTCACACCAGTCAGAATGGCCATCAGCAAAAATTCTGCAAACAGTAAATGCTGAAGGGTTTGAGGAGAAATGCCTACCCTTGGTTCAACGTGGGACATGGTAAGAGCCAGTAAGGAAAACACAAAGGAGGTGCCTTGGAAAGGTAAATACTGAGCTACCATTCAATCAAGCATACCCACTGCTGGGCCTATCGCCTGACAGGATGAGAATCAAAACTAAACAGGCTGGGCTTCCCTGGTGGCGCAGACGTTGAGAGTCCGCCTGCCGATGCAGGGGACACGGGTTCGTGCCCCGGTCAGGGAAGATCCCACATGCCGTGGAGAGGCTGGTCCCGTGAGCTATGGCTGCTGGGCCTGTGCATCCGGAGCCTCTGCTCTGCAACGGGAGGGGCCACCGCAGTGAGAGGCCCACGTACCGCAAAAGAAATCAAAACCATAAAAAAAGATACAGGCTGAAAATCCTGCACTCCAGCAATATTTACCATACACAACACTTGGAAGCTACGAAAATGTCCATCAACAGAGGAATGCACCAAGAACAAGTGGTCCATGTACGCAATGGAATATGACTCCAATAAAAAATATAAATTCAATTTAGAAAACAAACATAAGTAAGGAGACATCAGCATTTGGGGGTTTATCCGGGCACATTCCACTCTAATATATAACCGAGGAACACCACCGCCAGGAAGGTCTGTTTCCCTAGTTACCAGATTGGGAAAAGCTGAAATGCTGTCGCCCTCTGGCCGTTACCTGCAACAGCAGCTTTAAAACCGGTGCTAAGGGTCACTTCATATGCACCAGTACTGGAGGGCTGTAAATGAAACCTGCCCACAAAATGTCTTGAGGGAGGTAACGGCCAAAATATTTCTAAATGTCACACATACTTCACAAAAACAATTTGAAGAGGTAAGCTGTACTCACAGTTTGAAGAAAAAAAAGGACATGCCAGAAAGCTCAATTTCAAGGGTTTATGAGACGCATGCAAATCCAACCCCAAAGAGGTATATCAGCTCACACTGGTCAGAATATACATCAGCAAAAAAACACTACAAACAGTAAATGCTGAAGGTGTTGTGGAGAAGTGCATACCCTCAGCTTTAAGAGGGACGTAACCTGGTAAGAGCCACTAATGAGAACAGAATGGAGGTGCCTTTGTAAAGTAAACATTTTGCTACTGTATGATCCAGCAGGCCCACTCCTGGGCCTATCACCTAAGAAGACAGAATTGGAAAGACACAGGCAGGCAAATGTGCATTGCCGCTCTATTACAATAGCCAAGACATGGAAGCAACCAAAAAGTCCATCAACAGATGAGTGGACAAAGAAGAACTGGTACATGTACAGAGGGAATATTAGCCAAGGGAAAAAAGGACACAATGCCAGGTGCAGCACCGTAGATGCGTCTAGAGGTAGTCACGCGACTCGTACTAAGTCAGAAAGAGAGAGACACATATCGTATGATATCACTTATAGGTGTTACCTAAAAATTGATACCGGTGAAGATATTTCCACAGAGAAGGGCAATCACAGATTCATTAAACAAACTTATGGTTCACCAATGGAAAGGTGTGAGGATTGGATACATTAGGATATTGGGGTTAACAGACATATACAAACACAGGTGAACTATATAATCACCAAAGACCTACGGAATACCAAGAGAAGACTACTCAACATTCTGTCATAACGTACATGGGACAAGGATCCCAGGAAGAATAGACATATGTATATGTATAAAAGAATCACATCTTGCATACCTACAACATGCCAAACATTGTAATCAAACTTGCTGTGATGAAAAATAAAAATTAAATTAAAAAAACAAACAAGAAATAGTGAGACATAAATTGAAGGGGCTTTCCTGATACATTCCATTCTAAAATACAACCTAGGACACGACTTCCATTGAGGTTCTGTTGCCCTAGTAACCGGGTTTGGTAAAGGAGAACTGCTGCCACCCTGTGGCCGTTTCACACAACAGCAGCTTTAATCCCAGCGCTAATGGTCAGTTGATATTCAAAATAATTGCAGGCCTGTAAATGACACCTCCCTGAAAAAAAATCCTGGGGTCGTATATCGATCAAAACATTCAAAAGACGTCCATATTTCAAAACGACAGTTTCAAGAGGCATAGTTTATGCACATTTCTCTTCTGTTTCTTTTACTTTCTTTCTTTTTTGTTAACAAAATGGGAATGGAAAAAGGCTGAACATCAGGAATCAATAAAGCCATGCAAATCCAGTGTACAAAAAAGTTCACCTCACAGCTGTCAGAATGGTCATCAGCCAAAAAGTCTACAAAGAATAAATGCTGAAGGGGTTTTAGAGAACTGCATACCCTTTAGCTGCTGGTGGGATGAAACCTGGTCACAGCCAGTAGTGAGAACAGAATGGAGGTGCGTTTAAGGGTAAATATGGAGCTACCATGTGATCTGGTAGGCCCACTCATGGGCCTTTCACCTGATTAGACCAGAATCGAAAAGACACAGGCTGGCAATCCTGCACTGCAGCAACACGTACCATAGCCAAGACCTGGAAGAAACCGAAATGTCCATCAACAGAAAAATGCACCAAGAAGAAGTCGTCCATGTACACAATGGAACATTAGCCATGAAAAAGCATGGAACAGTGCCGTTGGCACCATCATAGAAGGATCTAGAGATAATCACCCAACTTGAAGTAAGAAAGAATCCGAAAGACAGACATCTTAGGACATCACTTATAGGTGTTACCTAAAAATTGATACCCATGAAATAATTTCCAAGAGATGGACACGCATAGATTCAGAAAACCAATTAATGTTTAACCAAATGGAAAGGAATAAGGAATGTATGAACTAGGACATGGGGGTTAACAGATATGCACTAATACTTATGAAATGTATAATCACAAAGTGCCTATGGAATACGAAGAGAGGTCTACTCAACACCCTATAATAACATACACGGGAAAGGATCGAAAGAGGAATAGACAGATACATTGATAGGATGAACCAGAAACTGTACACCTAGGAGAATCTACATTTGTATCAAATTTGCTCTGATAATTAATAAAAATTAAATTTAATAAACAAACAACAATTTAGGAGATATAAGCTCTTGGGGGTTTGCGCTGGCACATTCCACTCTAATTTGCAGCTTACTAACACGATTTCCAGGAAAGCTCTGTTGCCCAAAAACCCAGAGTTGGAAATGTAGAAATGCTGCCGCCTTGTGGCCGTTTCCCTCAAGAGCGGCATTAAACCCACAGCTAATGGTCACTTAACATTCACAAGGACTCAGGGCTGTAAAGGACATCTGCCCTACATAATTGTGCGGAGGTAGGGAATGGCCGAAAAAATTCCAAACTGGCACATTTTTCAAGGAGATAGTATGCAGCGGTAAGTTTTACTCACTCATTTTCAAAAAAGAGGAAAATGGATAAAAGCTCAACATCAGGAATTATTAGACTCATGCAAATCTAACCTCCAAAAAGGTTTCAACTCACACATGCCAACTACCATCAGCTAAAAGTCTGCACACAACAAATGCTGAAGGGGTTTTAGAGAACTGTGTACCCTCTAGCTGCTGGTGAGATGTAAAGTGGTAACAGCCAATAATGAGAACAGAAAGGAGCTGTGTTTCAAAGTAAAAATTGAGCCACCATTCCATTCAGCAGGCCCACCGCTGAGACTCTCACCTGACAAGTCCAGAGTCGAGAAGGCACAGGCTTCAGCAGCTGCACTGCAGGAATTTTCACAATAGCCAAGACACGGAAGCAACCAAAATGTCCATCACCAGATGAGTGGAAAAAGAAGAAGTGGTCCATGTACACAATGGACTATTAGCCATGGAAAACAATGAAACACTGCTCTTTGAGGCACCATAGATGAGCCTAGAGATAATCACAGAACATGAGGTAAGTCGGAAAGCAAAAGACATATCCTATGATATCACTTATAGGCGTTATCTAACAACTGACACAAATGAACATATTTCCACAGAGAAAGACACTCACAGGCTTAGAAAACAAACTATGCTTATGTAAAAGGACAGGTGGGGGAATGGAAAAATTAAGATTAGGGTTACCATACATGTACAAATACCTATTAAATACATATAACAGAAAGACCGACCATATAGCAAGGGATGTCTATGGAAAACTCTGCAATAATTTACACGGGAAGTGGCTCTGTACATGAATATATATATATATATATATATATATATATATATATATATATATATATATATGTTATGCACAAATGAACCAGATTGTGTACACTGAGGACAAACAGTATTCTAAACATTACCCCGATTAAAAAAACTAAAACAAGAAGTAATGTGACATAAACTTATTGGGGTTTCTCCTGGCACATTCCATTTTAATTTCCAACCTAGGAACAGGACTTCCAGAAAGGCTCTGCTGCCCTAGGAACCAGATTTGGGAATGGAGAAATGCTGCCGCCTTGTGGCCGTTTCCCAAAACAGCAGCTTTAAACCCAGTGCTAATGCTCACTAGATATTCACACTCATTACAGGCCTATGAATGACACCTGACCTCAGAAACAATCCTGGGTTCGAAAATTGACCAAAAAATTCAAAAGAGGGCAACCTTTCAAGAAGACAATTTCCAGAGGTTAACTGTACTCTCTGTTTCTTTCTGTTATTTTAACAGAACTTTAAAAAGGCGTGGAAAAATGCTGAACACTAGGAATAATTCAAGACATGCAAATCCAAATTACAAAAAACCTATCAGCTCACACCAGTCAGAATGGCCATCAGCAAAAATTCTGCAAACAGTAAATGCTGAAGGGTTTGAGGAGAAATGCCTACCCTTGGTTCAACGTGGGACATGGTAAGAGCCAGTAAGGAAAACACAAAGGAGGTGCCTTGGAAAGGTAAATACTGAGCTACCATTCAATCAAGCATACCCACTGCTGGGCCTATCGCCTGACAGGATGAGAATCAAAACTAAACAGGCTGGGCTTCCCTGGTGGCGCAGACGTTGAGAGTCCGCCTGCCGATGCAGGGGACACGGGTTCGTGCCCCGGTCAGGGAAGATCCCACATGCCGTGGAGAGGCTGGTCCCGTGAGCTATGGCTGCTGGGCCTGTGCATCCGGAGCCTCTGCTCTGCAATGGGAGGGGCCACCGCAGGGAGAGGCCCACGTACCGCAAAAGAAATCAAAACCATAAAAAAAGATACAGGCTGAAAATCCTGCACTCCAGCAATATTTACCATACACAACACTTGGAAGCTACGAAAATGTCCATCAACAGAGGAATGCACCAAGAACAAGTGGTCCATGTACGCAATGGAATATGACTCCAATAAAAAATATAAATTCAGTTTAGAAAACAAACATAAGTAAGGAGACATCAGCATTTGGGGGTTTATCCGGGCACATTCCACTCTAATATATAACCGAGGAACACCACCGCCAGGAAGGTCTGTTTCCCTAGTTACCAGATTGGGAAAAGCTGAAATGCTGTCGCCCTCTGGCCGTTACCTGCAACAGCAGCTTTAAAACCGGTGCTAAGGGTCACTTCATATGCACCAGTACTGGAGGGCTGTAAATGAAACCTGCCCACAAAATGTCTTGAGGGAGGTAACGGCCAAAATATTTCTAAATGTCACACATACTTCACGAAAACAATTTGAAGAGGTAAGCTGTACTCACAGTTTGAAGAAAAAAAAGGACATGCCAGAAAGCTCAATTTCAAGGTTTTATGAGACGCATGCAAATCCAACCCCAAAGAGGTATATCAGCTCACACTGGTCAGAATATACATCAGCAAAAAAACACTACAAACAGTAAATGCTGAAGGTGTTGTGGAGAAGTGCATACCCTCAGCTTTAAGAGGGACGAAACCTGGTAAGAGCCACTAATGAGAACAGAATGGAGGTGCCTTTGTAAAGTAAACATTTTGCTACTGTATGATCCAGCAGGCCCACTCCTGGGCCTATCACCTAAGAAGACAGAATTGGAAAGACACAGGCAGGCAAATGTGCATTGCCGCTCTATTACAATAGCCAAGACATGGAAGCAACCAAAAAGTCCATCAACAGATGAGTGGACAAAGAAGAACTGGTACATGTACAGAGGGAATATTAGCCAAGGGAAAAAAGGACACAATGCCAGGTGCAGCACCGTAGATGCGTCTAGAGGTAGTCACGCGACTCGTACTAAGTCAGAAAGAGAGAGACACATATCGTATGATATCACTTATAGGTGTTACCTAAAAATTGATACCGGTGAAGATATTTCCACAGAGAAGGGCAATCACAGATTCATTAAACAAACTTATGGTTCACCAATGGAAAGGTGTGAGGATTGGATACATTAGGATATTGGGGTTAACAGACATATACAAACACAGGTGAACTATATAATCACCAAAGACCTACGGAATACCAAGAGAAGACTACTCAACATTCTGTCATAACGTACATGGGACAAGGATCCCAGGAAGAATAGACATATGTATATGTATAAAAGAATCACACCTTGCACACCTACAACATGCCAAACATTGTAATCAAACTTGCTGTGATGAAAAATAAAAATTAAATTAAAAAAACAAACAAGAAATAGTGAGACATAAATTGAAGGGGCTTTCCTGATACATTCCATTCTAAATTACAACCTAGGACACGACTTCCATTGAGGTTCTGTTGCCCTAGTAACCGGGTTTGGTAAAGGAGAACTGCTGCCACCTTGTGGCCGTTTCACACAACAGCAGCTTTAATCCCAGCGCTAATGGTCAGTTGATATTCAAAATAATTGCAGGCCTGTAAATGACACCTCCCTGAAAAAAAATCCTGGGGTCGTATATCGATCATAACATTCAAAAGACGTCCATATTTCAAAACGACAGTTTCAAGAGGCATAGTTTATGCACATTTCTCTTCTGTTTCTTTTACTTTCTTTCTTTTTTGTTAACAAAATGGGAATGGAAAAAGGCTGAACATCAGGAATCAATAAAGCCATGCAAATCCAGTGTACAAAAAAGTTCACCTCACAGCCGTCAGAATGGTCATCAGCCAAAAAGTCTACAAAGAATAAATGCTGAAGGGGTTTTAGAGAACTGCATACCCTTTAGCTGCTGGTGGGATGAAACCTGGTCACAGCCAGTAGTGAGAACAGAATGGAGGTGCGTTTAAGGGTAAATATGGAGCTACCATGTGATCTGGTAGGCCCACTCATGGGCCTTTCACCTGATTAGACCAGAATCGAAAAGACACAGGCTGGCAATCCTGCACTGCAGCAACACGTACCATAGCCAAGACATGGAAGAAACCGAAATGTCCATCAACAGAAAAATGCACCAAGAAGAAGTCGTCCATGTACACAATGGAATATTAGCCATGAAAAAGCATGGAACAGTGCCGTTGGCACCATCATAGAAGGATCTAGAGATAATCACCCAACTTGAAGTAAGAAAGAATCCGAAAGACAGACATCTTAGGACATCACTTATAGGTTTTACCTAAAATTTGATACCCATGAAATAATTTCCAAGAGACGGACACGCATAGATTCAGAAAACCAATTAATGTTTAACCAAATGGAAAGGAATAAGGAATGTATGAACTAGGACATGGGGGTTAACAGATATGCACTAATACTTATGAAATGTATAATCACAACGTGCCTATGGAATACGAAGAGAGGTCTACTCAACACCCTATAATAACACACACGGGAAAGGATCGTAAGAGGAATAGACAGATACATTGATAGGATGAACCAGAAACTGTACACCTAGGAGAATCTACATTTGTATCAAATTTGCTCTGATAATTAATAAAAATTAAATTTAATAAACAAACAACAATTTAGGAGATATAAGCTCTTGGGGGTTTGCGCTGGCACATTCCACTCTAATTTGCAGCTTACTAACACGATTTCCAGGAAAGCTCTGTTGCCCAAAAACCCAGAGTTGGAAATGTAGAAATGCTGCCGCCTTGTGGCCGTTTCCCGCAAGAGCGGCATTAAACCCACAGCTAATGGTCACTTAACATTCACAAGGACTCAGGGCTGTAAAGGACACCTGCCCTACATAATTGTGCGGAGGTAGGGTATGGCCGAAAAAATTCCAAACTGGCACATTTTTCACGGAGATAGTATGGAGGGGTAAGTTTTACTCACTCATTTTCAAAAAAGAGGAAAATGGATAAAAGCTCAACATCAGGAATTATGAGACTCATGCAAATCTAACCTCCAAAAAGGTTTCAACTCACACATGCCAACTACCATCAGCTAAAAGTCTGCACACAACAAATGCTGAAGGGGTTTTAGAGAACTGTGTACCCTCTAGCTGCTGGTGAGATGTAAAGTGGTAACAGCCAATAATGAGAACAGAAAGGAGCTGTGTTTCAAAGTAAAAATTGAGCCACCATTCCATTCAGCAGGCCCACCGCTGAGACTCTCAACTGACAAGTCCAGAGTCGAGAAGGCACAGGCTTCAGCAGCTGCACTGCAGGAATTTTCACAATAGCCAAGACACGGAAGCAACCAAAATGTCCATCACCAGATGAGTGGAAAAAGAAGAAGTGGTCCATGTACACAATGGACTATTAGCCATGGAAAACAATGAAACACTGCTCTTTGAGGCACCATAGATGAGCCTAGAGATAATCACAGAACATGAGGTAAGTCGGAAAGCAAAAGACATACCCTATGATATCACTTATAGGCGTTATCTAACAACTGACACAAATGAACATATTTCCACAGAGAAAGACACTCACAGGCTTAGAAAACAAACTATGCTTATGTAAAAGGACAGGTGGGGGGAATGGAAAAATTAAGATTAGGGTTACCATACGTGTACAAATACCTATTAAATACATATAACAGAAAGACCGACCATATAGCAAGGGACGTCTATGGAAAACTCTGCAATAATTTACACGGGAAGTGGCTCTGTACATGAATATATATATATATATATATATATATATATATATATATATATGTTATGCACAAATGAACCAGATTGTGTACACTGAGGACAAACAGTATTCTAATCATTACCCCGATTAAAAAAACTAAAACAAGAAGTAATGTGACATAAACTTATTGGGGTTTCTCCTGGCACATTCCATTTTAATTTCCAACCTAGGAACAGGACTTCCAGAAAGGCTCTGCTGCCCTAGGAACCAGATTTGGGAATGGAGAAATGCTGCCGCCTTGTGGCCGTTTCCCAAAACAGCAGCTTTAAACCCAGTGCTAATGCTCACTAGATATTCACACTCATTACAGGCCTATGAATGACACCTGACCTCAGAAACAATCCTGGGTTCGAAAATTGACCAAAACATTCAAAAGAGGGCAACCTTTCAAGAAGACAATTTCCAGAGGTTAACTGTACTCTCTGTTTCTTTCTGTTATTTTAACAGAACTTTAAAAAGGCGTGGAATAATGCTGAACACTAGGAATAATTCAAGACATGCAAATCCAAATTACAAAAAACCTATCAGCTCACACCAGTCAGAATGGCCATCAGCAAAAATTCTGCAAACAGTAAATGCTGAAGGGTTTGAGGAGAAATGCCTACCCTTGGTTCAACGTGGGACATGGTAAGAGCCAGTAAGGAAAACAGAAAGGAGGTGCCTTGGAAAGGTAAATACTGAGCTACCATTCAATCAAGCATACCCACTGCTGGGCCTATCGCCTGACAGGATGAGAATCAAAACTAAACAGGCTGGGCTTCCCTGGTGGCGCAGACGTTGAGAGTCCGCCTGCCGATGCAGGGGACACGGGTTCGTGCCCCGGTCAGGGAAGATCCCACATGCCGTGGAGAGGCTGGTCCCGTGAGCTATGGCTGCTGGGCCTGTGCATCCGGAGCCTCTGCTCTGCAATGGGAGGGGCCACCGCAGTGAGAGGCCCACGTACCGCAAAAGAAATCAAAACCATAAAAAAAGATACAGGCTGAAAATCCTGCACTCCAGCAATATTTACCATACACAACACTTGGAAGCTACGAAAATGTCCATCAACAGAGGAATGCACCAAGAACAAGTGGTCCATGTACGCAATGGAATATGACTCCAATAAAAAATATAAATTCAATTTAGAAAACAAACATAAGTAAGGAGACATCAGCATTTGGGGGTTTATCCGGGCACATTCCACTCTAATATATAACCGAGGAACACCACCGCCAGGAAGGTCTGTTTCCCTAGTTACCAGATTGGGAAAAGCTGAAATGCTGTCGCCCTCTGGCCGTTACCTGCAACAGCAGCTTTAAAACCGGTGCTAAGGGTCACTTCATATGCACCAGTACTGGAGGGCTGTAAATGAAACCTGCCCACAAAATGTCTTGAGGGAGGTAACGGCCAAAATATTTCTAAATGTCACACATACTTCACAAAAACAATTTGAAGAGGTAAGCTGTACTCACAGTTTGAAGAAAAAAAAGGACATGCCAGAAAGCTCAATTTCAAGGGTTTATGAGACGCATGCAAATCCAACCCCAAAGAGGTATATCAGCTCACACTGGTCAGAATATACATCAGCACAAAAACACTACAAACAGTAAATGCTGAAGGTGTTGTGGAGAAGTGCATACCCTCAGCTTTAAGAGGGACGTAACCTGGTAAGAGCCACTAATGAGAACAGAATGGAGGTGCCTTTGTAAAGTAAACATTTTGCTACTGTATGATCCAGCAGGCCCACTCCTGGGCCTATAACCTAAGAAGACAGAATTGGAAAGACACAGGCAGGCAAATGTGCATTGCCGCTCTATTACAATAGCCAAGACATGGAAGCAACCAAAAAGTCCATCAACAGATGAGTGGACAAAGAAGAACTGGTACATGTACAGAGGGAATATTAGCCAAGGGAAAAAAGGACACAATGCCAGGTGCAGCACCGTAGATGCGTCTAGAGGTAGTCACGCGACTCGTACTAAGTCAGAAAGAGAGAGACACATATCGTATGATATCACTTATAGGTGTTACCTAAAAATTGATACCGGTGAAGATATTTCCACAGAGAAGGGCAATCACAGATTCATTAAACAAACTTATGGTTCACCAATGGAAAGGTGTGAGGATTGGATACATTAGGATATTGGGGTTAACAGACATATACAAACACAGGTGAACTATATAATCACCAAAGACCTACGGAATACCAAGAGAAGACTACTCAACATTCTGTCATAATGTACATGGGACAAGGATCCCAGGAAGAATAGACATATGTATATGTATAAAAGAATCACATCTTGCATACCTACAACATGCCAAACATTGTAATCAAACTTGCTGTGATGAAAAATAAAAATTAAATTAAAAAAACAAACAAGAAATAGTGAGACATAAATTGAAGGGGCTTTCCTGATACATTCCATTCTAAAATACAACCTAGGACACGACTTCCATTGAGGTTCTGTTGCCCTAGTAACCGGGTTTGGTAAAGGAGAACTGCTGCCACCCTGTGGCCGTTTCACACAACAGCAGCTTTAATCCCAGCGCTAATGGTCAGTTGATATTCAAAATAATTGCAGGCCTGTAAATGACACCTCCCTGAAAAAAAATCCTGGGGTCGTATATCGATCAAAACATTCAAAAGACGTCCATATTTCAAAACGACAGTTTCAAGAGGCATAGTTTATGCACATTTCTCTTCTGTTTCTTTTACTTTCTTTCTTTTTTGTTAACAAAATGGGAATGGAAAAAGGCTGAACATCAGGAATCAATAAAGCCATGCAAATCCAGTGTACAAAAAAGTTCACCTCACAGCTGTCAGAATGGTCATCAGCCAAAAAGTCTACAAAGAATAAATGCTGAAGGGGTTTTAGAGAACTGCATACCCTTTAGCTGCTGGTGGGATGAAACCTGGTCACAGCCAGTAGTGAGAACAGAATGGAGGTGCGTTTAAGGGTAAATATGGAGCTACCATGTGATCTGGTAGGCCCACTTATGGGCCTTTCACCTGATTAGACCAGAATCGAAAAGACACAGGCTGGCAATCCTGCACTGCAGCAACACGTACCATAGCCAAGACCTGGAAGAAACCGAAATGTCCATCAACAGAAAAATGCACCAAGAAGAAGTCGTCCATGTACACAATGGAACATTAGCCATGAAAAAGCATGGAACAGTGCCGTTGGCACCATCATAGAAGGATCTAGAGATAATCACCCAACTTGAAGTAAGAAAGAATCCGAAAGACAGACATCTTAGGACATCACTTATAGGTGTTACCTAAAAATTGATACCCATGAAATAATTTCCAAGAGATGGACACGCATAGATTCAGAAAACCAATTAATGTTTAACCAAATGGAAAGGAATAAGGAATGTATGAACTAGGACATGGGGGTTAACAGATATGCACTAATACTTATGAAATGTATAATCACAAAGTGCCTATGGAATACGAAGAGAGGTCTACTCAACACCCTATAATAACATACACGGGAAAGGATCGAAAGAGGAATAGACAGATACATTGATAGGATGAACCAGAAACTGTACACCTAGGAGAATCTACATTTGTATCAAATTTGCTCTGATAATTAATAAAAATTAAATTTAATAAACAAACAACAATTTAGGAGATATAAGCTCTTGGGGGTTTGCGCTGGCACATTCCACTCTAATTTGCAGCTTACTAACACGATTTCCAGGAAAGCTCTGTTGCCCAAAAACCCAGAGTTGGAAATGTAGAAATGCTGCCGCCTTGTGGCCGTTTCCCTCAAGAGCGGCATTAAACCCACAGCTAATGGTCACTTAACATTCACAAGGACTCAGGGCTGTAAAGGACATCTGCCCTACATAATTCTGCGGAGGTAGGGAATGGCCGAAAAAATTCCAAACTGGCACATTTTTCAAGGAGATAGTATGCAGGGGTAAGTTTTACTCACTCATTTTCAAAAAAGAGGAAAATGGATAAAAGCTCAACATCAGGAATTATGAGACTCATGCAAATCTAACCTCCAAAAAGGTTTCAACTCACACATGCCAACTACCATCAGCTAAAAGTCTGCACACAACAAATGCTGAAGGGGTTTTAGAGAACTGTGTACCCTCTAGCTGCTGGTGAGATGTAAAGTGGTAACAGCCAATAATGAGAACAGAAAGGAGCTGTGTTTCAAAGTAAAAATTGAGCCACCATTCCATTCAGCAGGCCCACCGCTGAGACTCTCACCTGACAAGTCCAGAGTCGAGAAGGCACAGGCTTCAGCAGCTGCACTGCAGGAATTTTCACAATAGCCAAGACACGGAAGCAACCAAAATGTCCATCACCAGATGAGTGGAAAAAGAAGAAGTGGTCCATGTACACAATGGACTATTAGCCATGGAAAACAATGAAACACTGCTCTTTGAGGCACCATAGATGAGCCTAGAGATAATCACAGAACATGAGGTAAGTCGGAAAGCAAAAGACATATCCTATGATATCACTTATAGGCGTTATCTAACAACTGACACAAATGAACATATTTCCACAGAGAAAGACACTCACAGGCTTAGAAAACAAACTATGCTTATGTAAAAGGACAGGTGGGGGAATGGAAAAATTAAGATTAGGGTTACCATACATGTACAAATACCTATTAAATACATATAACAGAAAGACCGACCATATAGCAAGGGATGTCTATGGAAAACTCTGCAATAATTTACACGGGAAGTGGCTCTGTACATGAATATATATATATATATATATATATATATATATATATATATATATATATATATATATATGTTATGCACAAATGAACCAGATTGTGTACACTGAGGACAAACAGTATTCTAATCATTACCCCGATTAAAAAAACTAAAACAAGAAGTAATGTGACATAAACTTATTGGGGTTTCTCCTGGCACATTCCATTTTAATTTCCAACCTAGGAACAGGACTTCCAGAAAGGCTCTGCTGCCCTAGGAACCAGATTTGGGAATGGAGAAATGCTGCCGCCTTGTGGCCGTTTCCCAAAACAGCAGCTTTAAACCCAGTGCTAATGCTCACTAGATATTCACACTCATTACAGGCCTATGAATGACACCTGACCTCAGAAACAATCCTGGGTTCGAAAATTGACCAAAAAATTCAAAAGAGGGCAACCTTTCAAGAAGACAATTTCCAGAGGTTAACTGTACTCTCTGTTTCTTTCTGTTATTTTAACAGAACTTTAAAAAGGCGTGGAAAAATGCTGAACACTAGGAATAATTCAAGACATGCAAATCCAAATTACAAAATACCTAACAGCTCACACCAGTCAGAATGGCCATCAGCAAAAATTCTGCAAACAGTAAATGCTGAAGGGTTTGAGGAGAAATGCCTACCCTTGGTTCAACGTGGGACATGGTAAGAGCCAGTAAGGAAAACACAAAGGAGGTGCCTTGGAAAGGTAAATACTGAGCTACCATTCAATCAAGCATACCCACTGCTGGGCCTATCGCCTGACAGGATGAGAATCAAAACTAAACAGGCTGGGCTTCCCTGGTGGCGCAGACGTTGAGAGTCCGCCTGCCGATGCAGGGGACACGGGTTCGTGCCCCGGTCAGGGAAGATCCCACATGCCGTGGAGAGGCTGGTCCCGTGAGCTATGGCTGCTGGGCCTGTGCATCCGGAGCCTCTGCTCTGCAACGGGAGGGGCCACCGCAGTGAGAGGCCCACGTACCGCAAAAGAAATCAAAACCATAAAAAAAGATACAGGCTGAAAATCCTGCACTCCAGCAATATTTACCATACACAACACTTGGAAGCTACGAAAATGTCCATCAACAGAGGAATGCACCAAGAACAAGTGGTCCATGTACGCAATGGAATATGACTCCAATAAAAAATATAAATTCAATTTAGAAAACAAACATAAGTAAGGAGACATCAGCATTTGGGGGTTTATCCGGGCACATTCCACTCTAATATATAACCGAGGAACACCACCGCCAGGAAGGTCTGTTTCCCTAGTTACCAGATTGGGAAAAGCTGAAATGCTGTCGCCCTCTGGCCGTTACCTGCAACAGCAGCTTTAAAACCGGTGCTAAGGGTCACTTCATATGCACCAGTACTGGAGGGCTGTAAATGAAACCTGCCCACAAAATGTCTTGAGGGAGGTAACGGCCAAAATATTTCTAAATGTCACACATACTTCACAAAAACAATTTGAAGAGGTAAGCTGTACTCACAGTTTGAAGAAAAAACAGGACATGCCAGATAGCTCAATTTCAAGGGTTTATGAGACGCATGCAAATCCAACCCCAAAGAGGTATATCAGCTCACACTGGTCAGAATATACATCAGCACAAAAACACTACAAACACTAAATGCTGAAGGTGTTGTGGAGAAGTGCATACCCTCAGCTTTAAGAGGGACGTAACCTGGTAAGAGCCACTAATGAGAACAGAATGGAGGTGCCTTTGTAAAGTAAACATTTTGCTACTGTATGATCCAGCAGGCCCACTCCTGGGCCTATCACCTAAGAAGACAGAATTGGAAAGACACAGGCAGGCAAATGTGCATTGCCGCTCTATTACAATAGCCAAGACATGGAAGCAACCAAAAAGTCCATCAACAGATGAGTGGACAAAGAAGAACTGGTACATGTACAGAGGGAATATTAGCCAAGGGAAAAAAGGACACAATGCCAGGTGCAGCACCGTAGATGCGTCTAGAGGTAGTCACGCGACTCGTACTAAGTCAGAAAGAGAGAGACACATATCGTATGATATCACTTATAGGTGTTACCTAAAAATTGATACCGGTGAAGATATTTCCACAGAGAAGGGCAATCACAGATTCATTAAACAAACTTATGGTTCACCAATGGAAAGGTGTGAGGATTGGATACATTAGGATATTGGGGTTAACAGACATATACAAACACAGGTGAACTATATAATCACCAAAGACCTACGGAATACCAAGAGAAGACTACTCAACATTCTGTCATAACGTACATGGGACAAGGATCCCAGGAAGAATAGACATATGTATATGTATAAAAGAATCACATCTTGCATACCTACAACATGCCAAACATTGTAATCAAACTTGCTGTGATGAAAAATAAAAATTAAATTAAAAAAACAAACAAGAAATAGTGAGACATAAATTGAAGGGGCTTTCCTGATACATTCCATTCTAAAATACAACCTAGGACACGACTTCCATTGAGGTTCTGTTGCCCTAGTAACCGGGTTTGGTAAAGGAGAACTGCTGCCACCCTGTGGCCGTTTCACACAACAGCAGCTTTAATCCCAGCGCTAATGGTCAGTTGATATTCAAAATAATTGCAGGCCTGTAAATGACACCTCCCTGAAAAAAAATCCTGGGGTCGTATATCGATCAAAACATTCAAAAGACGTCCATATTTCAAAACGACAGTTTCAAGAGGCATAGTTTATGCACATTTCTCTTCTGTTTCTTTTACTTTCTTTCTTTTTTGTTAACAAAATGGGAATGGAAAAAGGCTGAACATCAGGAATCAATAAAGCCATGCAAATCCAGTGTACAAAAAAGTTCACCTCACAGCTGTCAGAATGGTCATCAGCCAAAAAGTCTACAAAGAATAAATGCTGAAGGGGTTTTAGAGAACTGCATACCCTTTAGCTGCTGGTGGGATGAAACCTGGTCACAGCCAGTAGTGAGAACAGAATGGAGGTGCGTTTAAGGGTAAATATGGAGCTACCATGTGATCTGGTAGGCCCACTCATGGGCCTTTCACCTGATTAGACCAGAATCGAAAAGACACAGGCTGGCAATCCTGCACTGCAGCAACACGTACCATAGCCAAGACCTGGAAGAAACCGAAATGTCCATCAACAGAAAAATGCACCAAGAAGAAGTCGTCCATGTACACAATGGAACATTAGCCATGAAAAAGCATGGAACAGTGCCGTTGGCACCATCATAGAAGGATCTAGAGATAATCACCCAACTTGAAGTAAGAAAGAATCCGAAAGACAGACATCTTAGGACATCACTTATAGGTGTTACCTAAAAATTGATACCCATGAAATAATTTCCAAGAGATGGACACGCATAGATTCAGAAAACCAATTAATGTTTAACCAAATGGAAAGGAATAAGGAATGTATGAACTAGGACATGGGGGTTAACAGATATGCACTAATACTTATGAAATGTATAATCACAAAGTGCCTATGGAATACGAAGAGAGGTCTACTCAACACCCTATAATAACATACACGGGAAAGGATCGAAAGAGGAATAGACAGATACATTGATAGGATGAACCAGAAACTGTACACCTAGGAGAATCTACATTTGTATCAAATTTGCTCTGATAATTAATAAAAATTAAATTTAATAAACAAACAACAATTTAGGAGATATAAGCTCTTGGGGGTTTGCGCTGGCACATTCCACTCTAATTTGCAGCTTACTAACACGATTTCCAGGAAAGCTCTGTTGCCCAAAAACCCAGAGTTGGAAATGTAGAAATGCTGCCGCCTTGTGGCCGTTTCCCTCAAGAGCGGCATTAAACCCACAGCTAATGGTCACTTAACATTCACAAGGACTCAGGGCTGTAAAGGACATCTGGCCTACATAATTGTGCGGAGGTAGGGCATGGCTGAAAAAATTCCAAACTGGCACATTTTTCAAGGAGATACTATGCAGGGGTAAGTTTTACTCACTCATTTTCAAAAAAGAGGAAAATGGATAAAAGCTCAACATCAGGAATTATTAGACTCATGCAAATCTAACCTCCAAAAAGGTTTCAACTCACACATGCCAACTACCATCAGCTAAAAGTCTGCACACAACAAATGCTGAAGGGGTTTTAGAGAACTGTGTACCCTCTAGCTGCTGGTGAGATGTAAAGTGGTAACAGCCAATAATGAGAACAGAAAGGAGCTGTGTTTCAAAGTAAAAATTGAGCCACCATTCCATTCAGCAGGCCCACCGCTGAGACTCTCACCTGACAAGTCCAGAGTCGAGAAAGCACAGGCTTCAGCAGCTGCACTGCAGGAATTTTCACAATAGCCAAGACACGGAAGCAACCAAAATGTCCATCACCAGATGAGTGGAAAAAGAAGAAGTGGTCCATGTACACAATGGACTATTAGCCATGGAAAACAATGAAACACTGCTCTTTGAGGCACCATAGATGAGCCTAGAGATAATCACAGAACATGAGGTAAGTCGGAAAGCAAAAGACATATCCTATGATATCACTTATAGGCGTTATCTAACAACTGACACAAATGAACATATTTCCACAGAGAAAGACACTCACAGGCTTAGAAAACAAACTATGCTTATGTAAAAGGACAGGTGGGGGAATGGAAAAATTAAGATTAGGGTTACCATACATGTACAAATACCTATTAAATACATATAACACAAAGACCGACCATATAGCAAGGGATGTCTATGGAAAACTCTGCAATAATTTACACGGGAAGTGGCTCTGTACATGAATATATATATATATATATATATATATATATATATATATATATATGTTATGCACAAATGAACCAGATTGTGTACACTGAGGACAAACAGTATTCTAATCATTACCCCGATTAAAAAAACTAAAACAAGAAGTAATGTGACATAAACTTATTGGGGTTTCTCCTGGCACATTCCATTTTAATTTCCAACCTAGGAACAGGACTTCCAGAAAGGCTCTGCTGCCCTAGGAACCAGATTTGGGAATGGAGAAATGCTGCCGCCTTGTGGCCGTTTCCCAAAACAGCAGCTTTAAACCCAGTGCTAATGCTCACTAGATATTCACACTCATTACAGGCCTATGAATGACACCTGACCTCAGAAACAATCCTGGGTTCGAAAATTGACCAAAAAATTCAAAAGAGGGCAACCTTTCAAGAAGACAATTTCCAGAGGTTAACTGTACTCTCTGTTTCTTTCTGTTATTTTAACAGAACTTTAAAAAGGCGTGGAAAAATGCTGAACACTAGGAATAATTCAAGACATGCAAATCCAAATTACAAAATACCTAACAGCTCACACCAGTCAGAATGGCCATCAGCAAAAATTCTGCAAACAGTAAATGCTGAAGGGTTTGAGGAGAAATGCCTACCCTTGGTTCAACATGGGACATGGTAAGAGCCAGTAAGGAAAACACAAAGGAGGTGCCTTGGAAAGGTAAATACTGAGCTACCATTCAATCAAGCATACCCACTGCTGGGCCTATCGCCTGACAGGATGAGAATCAAAACTAAACAGGCTGGGCTTCCCTGGTGGCGCAGACGTTGAGAGTCCGCCTGCCGATGCAGGGGACACGGGTTCGTGCCCCGGTCAGGGAAGATCCCACATGCCGTGGAGAGGCTGGTCCCGTGAGCTATGGCTGCTGGGCCTGTGCATCCGGAGCCTCTGCTCTGCAACGGGAGGGGCCACCGCAGTGAGAGGCCCACGTACCGCAAAAGAAATCAAAACCATAAAAAAAGATACAGGCTGAAAATCCTGCACTCCAGCAATATTTACCATACACAACACTTGGAAGCTACGAAAATGTCCATCAACAGAGGAATGCACCAAGAACAAGTGGTCCATGTACGCAATGGAATATGACTCCAATAAAAAATATAAATTCAATTTAGAAAACAAACATAAGTAAGGAGACATCAGCATTTGGGGGTTTATCCGGGCACATTCCACTCTAATATATAACCGAGGAACACCACCGCCAGGAAGGTCTGTTTCCCTAGTTACCAGATTGGGAAAAGCTGAAATGCTGTCGCCCTCTGGCCGTTACCTGCAACAGCAGCTTTAAAACCGGTGCTAAGGGTCACTTCATATGCACCAGTACTGGAGGGCTGTAAATGAAACCTGCCCACAAAATGTCTTGAGGGAGGTAACGGCCAAAATATTTCTAAATGTCACACATACTTCACAAAAACAATTTGAAGAGGTAAGCTGTACTCACAGTTTGAAGAAAAAACAGGACATGCCAGATAGCTCAATTTCAAGGGTTTATGAGACGCATGCAAATCCAACCCCAAAGAGGTATATCAGCTCACACTGGTCAGAATATACATCAGCACAAAAACACTACAAACACTAAATGCTGAAGGTGTTGTGGAGAAGTGCATACCCTCAGCTTTAAGAGGGACGTAACCTGGTAAGAGCCACTAATGAGAACAGAATGGAGGTGCCTTTGTAAAGTAAACATTTTGCTACTGTATGATCCAGCAGGCCCACTCCTGGGCCTATCACCTAAGAAGACAGAATTGGAAAGACACAGGCAGGCAAATGTGCATTGCCGCTCTATTACAATAGCCAAGACATGGAAGCAACCAAAAAGTCCATCAACAGATGAGTGGACAAAGAAGAACTGGTACATGTACAGAGGGAATATTAGCCAAGGGAAAAAAGGACACAATGCCAGGTGCAGCACCGTAGATGCGTCTAGAGGTAGTCACGCGACTCGTACTAAGTCAGAAAGAGAGAGACACATATCGTATGATATCACTTATAGGTGTTACCTAAAAATTGATACCGGTGAAGATATTTCCACAGAGAAGGGCAATCACAGATTCATTAAACAAACTTATGGTTCACCAATGGAAAGGTGTGAGGATTGGATACATTAGGATATTGGGGTTAACAGACATATACAAACACAGGTGAACTATATAATCACCAAAGACCTACGGAATACCAAGAGAAGACTACTCAACATTCTGTCATAACGTACATGGGACAAGGATCCCAGGAAGAATAGACATATGTATATGTATAAAAGAATCACATCTTGCATACCTACAACATGCCAAACATTGTAATCAAACTTGCTGTGATGAAAAATAAAAATTAAATTAAAAAAACAAACAAGAAATAGTGAGACATAAATTGAAGGGGCTTTCCTGATACATTCCATTCTAAAATACAACCTAGGACACGACTTCCATTGAGGTTCTGTTGCCCTAGTAACCGGGTTTGGTAAAGGAGAACTGCTGCCACCCTGTGGCCGTTTCACACAACAGCAGCTTTAATCCCAGCGCTAATGGTCAGTTGATATTCAAAATAATTGCAGGCCTGTAAATGACACCTCCCTGAAAAAAAATCCTGGGGTCGTATATCGATCAAAACATTCAAAAGACATCCATATTTCAAAACGACAGTTTCAAGAGGCATAGTTTATGCACATTTCTCTTCTGTTTCTTTTACTTTCTTTCTTTTTTGTTAACAAAATGGGAATGGAAAAAGGCTGAACATCAGGAATCAATAAAGCCATGCAAATCCAGTGTACAAAAAAGTTCACCTCACAGCTGTCAGAATGGTCATCAGCCAAAAAGTCTACAAAGAATAAATGCTGAAGGGGTTTTAGAGAACTGCATACCCTTTAGCTGCTGGTGGGATGAAACCTGGTCACAGCCAGTAGTGAGAACAGAATGGAGGTGCGTTTAAGGGTAAATATGGAGCTACCATGTGATCTGGTAGGCCCACTCATGGGCCTTTCACCTGATTAGACCAGAATCGAAAAGACACAGGCTGGCAATCCTGCACTGCAGCAACACGTACCATAGCCAAGACCTGGAAGAAACCGAAATGTCCATCAACAGAAAAATGCACCAAGAAGAAGTCGTCCATGTACACAATGGAACATTAGCCATGAAAAAGCATGGAACAGTGCCGTTGGCACCATCATAGAAGGATCTAGAGATAATCACCCAACTTGAAGTAAGAAAGAATCCGAAAGACAGACATCTTAGGACATCACTTATAGGTGTTACCTAAAAATTGATACCCATGAAATAATTTCCAAGAGATGGACACGCATAGATTCAGAAAACCAATTAATGTTTAACCAAATGGAAAGGAATAAGGAATGTATGAACTAGGACATGGGGGTTAACAGATATGCACTAATACTTATGAAATGTATAATCACAAAGTGCCTATGGAATACGAAGAGAGGTCTACTCAACACCCTATAATAACATACACGGGAAAGGATCAAAAGAGGAATAGACAGATACATTGATAGGATGAACCAGAAACTGTACACCTAGGAGAATCTACATTTGTATCAAATTTGCTCTGATAATTAATAAAAATTAAATTTAATAAACAAACAACAATTTAGGAGATATAAGCTCTTGGGGGTTTGCGCTGGCACATTCCACTCTAATTTGCAGCTTACTAACACGATTTCCAGGAAAGCTCTGTTGCCCAAAAACCCAGAGTTGGAAATGTAGAAATGCTGCCGCCTTGTGGCCGTTTCCCTCAAGAGCGGCATTAAACCCACAGCTAATGGTCACTTAACATTCACAAGGACTCAGGGCTGTAAAGGACATCTGCCCTACATAATTGTGCGGAGGTAGGGAATGGCCGAAAAAATTCCAAACTGGCACATTTTTCAAGGAGATAGTATGCAGGGGTAAGTTTTACTCACTCATTTTCAAAAAAGAGGAAAATGGATAAAAGCTCAACATCAGGAATTATTAGACTCATGCAAATCTAACCTCCAAAAAGGTTTCAACTCACACATGCCAACTACCATCAGCTAAAAGTCTGCACACAACAAATGCTGAAGGGGTTTTAGAGAACTGTGTACCCTCTAGCTGCTGGTGAGATGTAAAGTGGTAACAGCCAATAATGAGAACAGAAAGGAGCTGTGTTTCAAAGTAAAAATTGAGCCACCATTCCATTCAGCAGGCCCACCGCTGAGACTCTCACCTGACAAGTCCAGAGTCGAGAAGGCACAGGCTTCAGCAGCTGCACTGCAGGAATTTTCACAATAGCCAAGACACGGAAGCAACCAAAATGTCCATCACCAGATGAGTGGAAAAAGAAGAAGTGGTCCATGTACACAATGGACTATTAGCCATGGAAAACAATGAAACACTGCTCTTTGAGGCACCATAGATGAGCCTAGAGATAATCACAGAACATGAGGTAAGTCGGAAAGCAAAAGACATACCCTATGATATCACTTATAGGCGTTATCTAACAACTGACACAAATGAACATATTTCCACAGAGAAAGACACTCACAGGCTTAGAAAACAAACTATGCTTATGTAAAAGGACAGGTGGGGGAATGGAAAAATTAAGATTAGGGTTACCATACATGTACAAATACCTATTAAATACATATAACAGAAAGACCGACCATATAGCAAGGGATGTCTATGGAAAACTCTGCAATAATTTACACGGGAAGTGGCTCTGTACATGAATATATATATATATATATATATATATATATATGTTATGCACAAATGAACCAGATTGTGTACACTGAGGACAAACAGTATTCTAATCATTACCCCGATTAAAAAAACTAAAACAAGAAGTAATGTGACATAAACTTATTGGGGTTTCTCCTGGCACATTCCATTTTAATTTCCAACCTAGGAACAGGACTTCCAGAAAGGCTCTGCTGCCCTAGGAACCAGATTTGGGAATGGAGAAATGCTGCCGCCTTGTGGCCGTTTCCCAAAACACCAGCTTTAAACCCAGTGCTAATGCTCACTAGATATTCACACTCATTACAGGCCTATGAATGACACCTGACCTCAGAAACAATCCTGGGTTCGAAAATTGACCAAAAAATTCAAAAGAGGGCAAACTTTCAAGAAGACAATTTCCAGAGGTTAACTGTACTCTCTGTTTCTTTCTGTTATTTTAACAGAACTTTAAAAAGGCGTGGAAAAATGCTGAACACTAGGAATAATTCAAGACATGCAAATCCAAATTACAAAATACCTAACAGCTCACACCAGTCAGAATGGCCATCAGCAAAAATTCTGCAAACAGTAAATGCTGAAGGGTTTGAGGAGAAATGCCTACCCTTGGTTCAACGTGGGACATGGTAAGAGCCAGTAAGGAAAACACAAAGGAGGTGCCTTGGAAAGGTAAATACTGAGCTACCATTCAATCAAGCATACCCACTGCTGGGCCTATCGCCTGACAGGATGAGAATCAAAACTAAACAGGCTGGGCTTCCCTGGTGGCGCAGACGTTGAGAGTCCGCCTGCCGATGCAGGGGACACGGGTTCGTGCCCCGGTCAGGGAAGATCCCACATGCCGTGGAGAGGCTGGTCCCGTGAGCTATGGCTGCTGGGCCTGTGCATCCGGAGCCTCTGCTCTGCAACGGGAGGGGCCACCGCAGTGAGAGGCCCACGTACCGCAAAAGAAATCAAAACCATAAAAAAAGATACAGGCTGAAAATCCTGCACTCCAGCAATATTTACCATACACAACACTTGGAAGCTACGAAAATGTCCATCAACAGAGGAATGCACCAAGAACAAGTGGTCCATGTACGCAATGGAATATGACTCCAATAAAAAATATAAATTCAATTTAGAAAACAAACATAAGTAAGGAGACATCAGCATTTGGGGGTTTATCCGGGCACATTCCACTCTAATATATAACCGAGGAACACCACCGCCAGGAAGGTCTGTTTCCCTAGTTACCAGATTGGGAAAAGCTGAAATGCTGTCGCCCTCTGGCCGTTACCTGCAACAGCAGCTTTAAAACCGGTGCTAAGGGTCACTTCATATGCACCAGTACTGGAGGGCTGTAAATGAAACCTGCCCACAAAATGTCTTGAGGGAGGTAACGGCCAAAATATTTCTAAATGTCACACATACTTCACAAAAACAATTTGAAGAGGTAAGCTGTACTCACAGTTTGAAGAAAAAAAAGGACATGCCAGAAAGCTCAATTTCAAGGGTTTATGAGACGCATGCAAATCCAACCCCAAAGAGGTATATCAGCTCACACTGGTCAGAATATACATCAGCAAAAAAACACTACAAACAGTAAATGCTGAAGGTGTTGTGGAGAAGTGCATACCCTCAGCTTTAAGAGGGACGTAACCTGGTAAGAGCCACTAATGAGAACAGAATGGAGGTGCCTTTGTAAAGTAAACATTTTGCTACTGTATGATCCAGCAGGCCCACTCCTGGGCCTATCACCTAAGAAGACAGAATTGGAAAGACACAGGCAGGCAAATGTGCATTGCCGCTCTATTACAATAGCCAAGACATGGAAGCAACCAAAAAGTCCATCAACAGATGAGTGGACAAAGAAGAACTGGTACATGTACAGAGGGAATATTAGCCAAGGGAAAAAAGGACACAATGCCAGGTGCAGCACCGTAGATGCGTCTAGAGGTAGTCACGCGACTCGTACTAAGTCAGAAAGAGAGAGACACATATCGTATGATATCACTTATAGGTGTTACCTAAAAATTGATACCGGTGAAGATATTTCCACAGAGAAGGGCAATCACAGATTCATTAAACAAACTTATGGTTCACCAATGGAAAGGTGTGAGGATTGGATACATTAGGATATTGGGGTTAACAGACATATACAAACACAGGTGAACTATATAATCACCAAAGACCTACGGAATACCAAGAGAAGACTACTCAACATTCTGTCATAACGTACATGGGACAAGGATCCCAGGAAGAATAGACATATGTATATGTATAAAAGAATCACATCTTGCATACCTACAACATGCCAAACATTGTAATCAAACTTGCTGTGATGAAAAATAAAAATTAAATTAAAAAAACAAACAAGAAATAGTGAGACATAAATTGAAGGGGCTTTCCTGATACATTCCATTCTAAAATACAACCTAGGACACGACTTCCATTGAGGTTCTGTTGCCCTAGTAACCGGGTTTGGTAAAGGAGAACTGCTGCCACCCTGTGGCCGTTTCACACAACAGCAGCTTTAATCCCAGCGCTAATGGTCAGTTGATATTCAAAATAATTGCAGGCCTGTAAATGACACCTCCCTGAAAAAAAATCCTGGGGTCGTATATCGATCAAAACATTCAAAAGACGTCCATATTTCAAAACGACAGTTTCAAGAGGCATAGTTTATGCACATTTCTCTTCTGTTTCTTTTACTTTCTTTCTTTTTTGTTAACAAAATGGGAATGGAAAAAGGCTGAACATCAGGAATCAATAAAGCCATGCAAATCCAGTGTACAAAAAAGTTCACCTCACAGCTGTCAGAATGGTCATCAGCCAAAAAGTCTACAAAGAATAAATGCTGAAGGGGTTTTAGAGAACTGCATACCCTTTAGCTGCTGGTGGGATGAAACCTGGTCACAGCCAGTAGTGAGAACAGAATGGAGGTGCGTTTAAGGGTAAATATGGAGCTACCATGTGATCTGGTAGGCCCACTCATGGGCCTTTCACCTGATTAGACCAGAATCGAAAAGACACAGGCTGGCAATCCTGCACTGCAGCAACACGTACCATAGCCAAGACCTGGAAGAAACCGAAATGTCCATCAACGGAAAAATGCACCAAGAAGAAGTCGTCCATGTACACAATGGAACATTAGCCATGAAAAAGCATGGAACAGTGCCGTTGGCACCATCATAGAAGGATCTAGAGATAATCACCCAACTTGAAGTAAGAAAGAATCCGAAAGACAGACATCTTAGGACATCACTTATAGGTGTTACCTAAAAATTGATACCCATGAAATAATTTCCAAGAGATGGACACGCATAGATTCAGAAAACCAATTAATGTTTAACCAAATGGAAAGGAATAAGGAATGTATGAACTAGGACATGGGGGTTAACAGATATGCACTAATACTTATGAAATGTATAATCACAAAGTGCCTATGGAATACGAAGAGAGGTCTACTCAACACCCTATAATAACATACACGGGAAAGGATCGAAAGAGGAATAGACAGATACATTGATAGGATGAACCAGAAACTGTACACCTAGGAGAATCTACATTTGTATCAAATTTGCTCTGATAATTAATAAAAATTAAATTTAATAAACAAACAACAATTTAGGAGATATAAGCTCTTGGGGGTTTGCGCTGGCACATTCCACTCTAATTTGCAGCTTACTAACACGATTTCCAGGAAAGCTCTGTTGCCCAAAAACCCAGAGTTGGAAATGTAGAAATGCTGCCGCCTTGTGGCCGTTTCCCTCAAGAGCGGCATTAAACCCACAGCTAATGGTCACTTAACATTCACAAGGACTCAGGGCTGTAAAGGACATCTGCCCTACATAATTGTGCGGAGGTAGGGAATGGCCGAAAAAATTCCAAACTGGCACATTTTTCAAGGAGATAGTATGCAGGGGTAAGTTTTACTCACTCATTTTCAAAAAAGAGGAAAATGGATAAAAGCTCAACATCAGGAATTATTAGACTCATGCAAATCTAACCTCCAAAAAGGTTTCAACTCACACATGCCAACTACCATCAGCTAAAAGTCTGCACACAACAAATGCTGAAGGGGTTTTAGAGAACTGTGTACCCTCTAGCTGCTGGTGAGATGTAAAGTGGTAACAGCCAATAATGAGAACAGAAAGGAGCTGTGTTTCAAAGTAAAAATTGAGCCACCATTCCATTCAGCAGGCCCACCGCTGAGACTCTCACCTGACAAGTCCAGAGTCGAGAAGGCACAGGCTTCAGCAGCTGCACTGCAGGAATTTTCACAATAGCCAAGACACGGAAGCAACCAAAATGTCCATCACCAGATGAGTGGAAAAAGAAGAAGTGGTCCATGTACACAATGGACTATTAGCCATGGAAAACAATGAAACACTGCTCTTTGAGGCACCATAGATGAGCCTAGAGATAATCACAGAACATGAGGTAAGTCGGAAAGCAAAAGACATATCCTATGATATCACTTATAGGCGTTATCTAACAACTGACACAAATGAACATATTTCCACAGAGAAAGACACTCACAGGCTTAGAAAACAAACTATGCTTATGTAAAAGGACAGGTGGGGGAATGGAAAAATTAAGATTAGGGTTACCATACATGTACAAATACCTATTAAATACATATAACAGAAAGACCGACCATATAGCAAGGGATGTCTATGGAAAACTCTGCAATAATTTACACGGGAAGTGGCTCTGTACATGAATATATATATATATATATATATATATATATATATATATATATGTTATGCACAAATGAACCAGATTGTGTACAATGAGGACAAACTGTATTCTAATCATTACCCCGATTAAAAAAACTAAAACAAGAAGTAATGTGACATAAACTTATTGGGGTTTCTCCTGGCACATTCCATTTTAATTTCCAACCTAGGAACAGGACTTCCAGAAAGGCTCTGCTGCCCTAGGAACCAGATTTGGGAATGGAGAAATGCTGCCGCCTTGTGGCCGTTTCCCAAAACACCAGCTTTAAACCCAGTGCTAATGCTCACTAGATATTCACACTCATTACAGGCCTATGAATGACACCTGACCTCAGAAACAATCCTGGGTTCGAAAATTGACCAAAAAATTCAAAAGAGGGCAACCTTTCAAGAAGACAATTTCCAGAGGTTAACTGTACTCTCTGTTTCTTTCTGTTATTTTAACAGAACTTTAAAAAGGCGTGGAATAATGCTGAACACTAGGAATAATTCAAGACATGCAAATCCAAATTACAAAAAACCTATCAGCTCACACCAGTCAGAATGGCCATCAGCAAAAATTCTGCAAACAGTAAATGCTGAAGGGTTTGAGGAGAAATGCCTACCCTTGGTTCAACGTGGGACATGGTAAGAGCCAGTAAGGAAAACACAAAGGAGGTGCCTTGGAAAGGTAAATACTGAGCTACCATTCAATCAAGCATACCCACTGCTGGGCCTATCGCCTGACAGGATGAGAATCAAAACTAAACAGGCTGGGCTTCCCTGGTGGCGCAGACGTTGAGAGTCCGCCTGCCGATGCAGGGGACACGGGTTCGTGCCCCGGTCAGGGAAGATCCCACATGCCGTGGAGAGGCTGGTCCCGTGAGCTATGGCTGCTGGGCCTGTGCATCCGGAGCCTCTGCTCTGCAACGGGAGGGGCCACCGCAGTGAGAGGCCCACGTACCGCAAAAGAAATCAAAACCATAAAAAAAGATACAGGCTGAAAATCCTGCACTCCAGCAATATTTACCATACACAACACTTGGAAGCTACGAAAATGTCCATCAACAGAGGAATGCACCAAGAACAAGTGGTCCATGTACGCAATGGAATATGACTCCAATAAAAAATATAAATTCAATTTAGAAAACAAACATAAGTAAGGAGACATCAGCATTTGGGGGTTTATCCGGGCACATTCCACTCTAATATATAACCGAGGAACACCACTGCCAGGAAGGTCTGTTTCCCTAGTTACCAGATTGGGAAAAGCTGAAATGCTGTCGCCCTCTGGCCGTTACCTGCAACAGCAGCTTTAAAACCGGTGCTAAGGGTCACTTCATATGCACCAGTACTGGAGGGCTGTAAATGAAACCTGCCCACAAAATGTCTTGAGGGAGGTAACGGCCAAAATATTTCTAAATGTCACACATACTTCACAAAAACAATTTGAAGAGGTAAGCTGTACTCACAGTTTGAAGAAAAAAAAGGACATGCCAGAAAGCTCAATTTCAAGGGTTTATGAGACGCATGCAAATCCAACCCCAAAGAGGTATATCAGCTCACACTGGTCAGAATATACATCAGCAAAAAAACACTACAAACAGTAAATGCTGAAGGTGTTGTGGAGAAGTGCATACCCTCAGCTTTAAGAGGGACGTAACCTGGTAAGAGCCACTAATGAGAACAGAATGGAGGTGCCTTTGTAAAGTAAACATTTTGCTACTGTATGATCCAGCAGGCCCACTCCTGGGCCTATCACCTAAGAAGACAGAATTGGAAAGACACAGGCAGGCAAATGTGCATTGCCGCTCTATTACAATAGCCAAGACATGGAAGCAACCAAAAAGTCCATCAACAGATGAGTGGACAAAGAAGAACTGGTACATGTACAGAGGGAATATTAGCCAAGGGAAAAAAGGACACAATGCCAGGTGCAGCACCGTAGATGCGTCTAGAGGTAGTCACGCGACTCGTACTAAGTCAGAAAGAGAGAGACACATCGTATGATATCACTTATAGGTGTTACCTAAAAATTGATACCGGTGAAGATATTTCCACAGAGAAGGGCAATCACAGATTCATTAAACAAACTTATGGTTCACCAATGGAAAGGTGTGAGGATTGGATACATTAGGATATTGGGGTTAACAGACATATACAAACACAGGTGAACTATATAATCACCAAAGACCTACGGAATACCAAGAGAAGACTACTCAACATTCTGTCATAACGTACATGGGACAAGGATCCCAGGAAGAATAGACATATGTATATGTATAAAAGAATCACATCTTGCATACCTACAACATGCCAAACATTGTAATCAAACTTGCTGTGATGAAAAATAAAAATTAAATTAAAAAAACAAACAAGAAATAGTGAGACATAAATTGAAGGGGCTTTCCTGATACATTCCATTCTAAAATACAACCTAGGACACGACTTCCATTGAGGTTCTGTTGCCCTAGTAACCGGGTTTGGTAAAGGAGAACTGCTGCCACCCTGTGGCCGTTTCACACAACAGCAGCTTTAATCCCAGCGCTAATGGTCAGTTGATATTCAAAATAATTGCAGGCCTGTAAATGACACCTCCCTGAAAAAAAATCCTGGGGTCGTATATCGATCAAAACATTCAAAAGACGTCCATATTTCAAAACGACAGTTTCAAGAGGCATAGTTTATGCACATTTCTCTTCTGTTTCTTTTACTTTCTTTCTTTTTTGTTAACAAAATGGGAATGGAAAAAGGCTGAACATCAGGAATCAATAAAGCCATGCAAATCCAGTGTACAAAATAGTTCACCTCACAGCCGTCAGAATGGTCATCAGCCAAAAAGTCTACAAAGAATAAATGCTGAAGGGGTTTTAGAGAACTGCATACCCTTTAGCTGCTGGTGGGATGAAACCTGGTCACAGCCAGTAGTGAGAACAGAATGGAGGTGCGTTTAAGGGTAAATATGGAGCTACCATGTGATCTGGTAGGCCCACTCATGGGCCTTTCACCTGATTAGACCAGAATCGAAAAGACACAGGCTGGCAATCCTGCACTGCAGCAA
The DNA here is from genome assembly GCF_964341445.2 of Mesoplodon mirus. NCBI lineage: Eukaryota > Metazoa > Chordata > Mammalia > Artiodactyla > Ziphiidae > Mesoplodon > Mesoplodon mirus. The sequence goes on from NW_028295304.1 coordinate 54,055, forward strand.
CACGTACCATAGCCAAGACCTGGAAGAAACCGAAATGTCCATCAACAGAAAAATGCACCAAGAAGAAGTCGTCCATGTACACAATGGAACATTAGCCATGAAAAAGCATGGAACAGTGCCGTTGGCACCATCATAGAAGGATCTAGAGATAATCACCCAACTTGAAGTAAGAAAGAATCCGAAAGACAGACATCTTAGGACATCACTTATAGGTGTTACCTAAAAATTGATACCCATGAAATAATTTCCAAGAGATGGACACGCATAGATTCAGAAAACCAATTAATGTTTAACCAAATGGAAAGGAATAAGGAATGTATGAACTAGGACATGGGGGTTAACAGATATGCACTAATACTTATGAAATGTATAATCACAAAGTGCCTATGGAATACGAAGAGAGGTCTACTCAACACCCTATAATAACATACACGGGAAAGGATCGAAAGAGGAATAGACAGATACATTGATAGGATGAACCAGAAACTGTACACCTAGGAGAATCTACATTTGTATCAAATTTGCTCTGATAATTAATAAAAATTAAATTTAATAAACAAACAACAATTTAGGAGATATAAGCTCTTGGGGGTTTGCGCTGGCACATTCCACTCTAATTTGCAGCTTACTAACACGATTTCCAGGAAAGCTCTGTTGCCCAAAAACCCAGAGTTGGAAATGTAGAAATGCTGCCGCCTTGTGGCCGTTTCCCTCAAGAGCGGCATTAAACCCACAGCTAATGGTCACTTAACATTCACAAGGACTCAGGGCTGTAAAGGACATCTGCCCTACATAATTGTGCGGAGGTAGGGAATGGCCGAAAAAATTCCAAACTGGCACATTTTTCAAGGAGATAGTATGCAGGGGTAAGTTTTACTCACTCATTTTCAAAAAAGAGGAAAATGGATAAAAGCTCAACATCAGGAATTATTAGACTCATGCAAATCTAACCTCCAAAAAGGTTTCAACTCACACATGCCAACTACCATCAGCTAAAAGTCTGCACACAACAAATGCTGAAGGGGTTTTAGAGAACTGTGTACCCTCTAGCTGCTGGTGAGATGTAAAGTGGTAACAGCCAATAATGAGAACAGAAAGGAGCTGTGTTTCAAAGTAAAACTTGAGCCACCATTCCATTCAGCAGGCCCACCGCTGAGACTCTCACCTGACAAGTCCAGAGTCGAGAAGGCACAGGCTTCAGCAGCTGCACTGCAGGAATTTTCACAATAGCCAAGACACGGAAGCAACCAAAATGTCCATCACCAGATGAGTGGAAAAAGAAGAAGTGGTCCATGTACACAATGGACTATTAGCCATGGAAAACAATGAAACACTGCTCTTTGAGGCACCATAGATGAGCCTAGAGATAATCACAGAACATGAGGTAAGTCGGAAAGCAAAAGACATATCCTATGATATCACTTATAGGCGTTATCTAACAACTGACACAAATGAACATATTTCCACAGAGAAAGACACTCACAGGCTTAGAAAACAAACTATGCTTATGTAAAAGGACAGGTGGGGGAATGGAAAAATTAAGATTAGGGTTACCATACATGTACAAATACCTATTAAATACATATAAGAGAAAGACCGACCATATAGCAAGGGATGTCTATGGAAAACTCTGCAATAATTTACACGGGAAGTGGCTCTGTACATGAATATATATATATATATATATATATATATATATATATATATATATATATATATATATATATATATATGTTATGCACAAATGAACCAGATTGTGTACACTGAGGACAAACAGTATTCTAATCATTACCCCGATTAAAAAAACTAAAACAAGAAGTAATGTGACATAAACTTATTGGGGTTTCTCCTGGCACATTCCATTTTAATTTCCAACCTAGGAACAGGACTTCCAGAAAGGCTCTGCTGCCCTAGGAACCAGATTTGGGAATGGAGAAATGCTGCCGCCTTGTGGCCGTTTCCCAAAACACCAGCTTTAAACCCAGTGCTAATGCTCACTAGATATTCACACTCATTACAGGCCTATGAATGACACCTGACCTCAGAAACAATCCTGGGTTCGAAAATTGACCAAAACATTCAAAAGAGGGCAACCTTTCAAGAAGACAATTTCCAGAGGTTAACTGTACTCTCTGTTTCTTTCTGTTATTTTAACAGAACTTTAAAAAGGCGTGGAATAATGCTGAACACTAGGAATAATTCAAGACATGCAAATCCAAATTACAAAAAACCTATCAGCTCACACCAGTCAGAATGGCCATCAGCAAAAATTCTGCAAACAGTAAATGCTGAAGGGTTTGAGGAGAAATGCCTACCCTTGGTTCAACGTGGGACATGGTAAGAGCCAGTAAGGAAAACACAAAGGAGGTGCCTTGGAAAGGTAAATACTGAGCTACCATTCAATCAAGCATACCCACTGCTGGGCCTATCGCCTGACAGGATGAGAATCAAAACTAAACAGGCTGGGCTTCCCTGGTGGCGCAGACGTTGAGAGTCCGCCTGCCGATGCAGGGGACACGGGTTCGTGCCCCGGTCAGGGAAGATCCCACATGCCGTGGAGAGGCTGGTCCCGTGAGCTATGGCTGCTGGGCCTGTGCATCCGGAGCCTCTGCTCTGCAACGGGAGGGGCCACCGCAGTGAGAGGCCCACGTACCGCAAAAGAAATCAAAACCATAAAAAAAGATACAGGCTGAAAATCCTGCACTCCAGCAATATTTACCATACACAACACTTGGAAGCTACGAAAATGTCCATCAACAGAGGAATGCACCAAGAACAAGTGGTCCATGTACGCAATGGAATATGACTCCAATAAAAAATATAAATTCAATTTAGAAAACAAACATAAGTAAGGAGACATCAGCATTTGGGGGTTTATCCGGGCACATTCCACTCTAATATATAACCGAGGAACACCACCGCCAGGAAGGTCTGTTTCCCTAGTTACCAGATTGGGAAAAGCTGAAATGCTGTCGCCCTCTGGCCGTTACCTGCAACAGCAGCTTTAAAACCGGTGCTAAGGGTCACTTCATATGCACCAGTACTGGAGGGCTGTAAATGAAACCTGCCCACAAAATGTCTTGAGGGAGGTAACGGCCAAAATATTTCTAAATGTCACACATACTTCACAAAAACAATTTGAAGAGGTAAGCTGTACTCACAGTTTGAAGAAAAAAAAGGACATGCCAGAAAGCTCAATTTCAAGGGTTTATGAGACGCATGCAAATCCAACCCCAAAGAGGTATATCAGCTCACACTGGTCAGAATATACATCAGCAAAAAAACACTACAAACAGTAAATGCTGAAGGTGTTGTGGAGAAGTGCATACCCTCAGCTTTAAGAGGGACGTAACCTGGTAAGAGCCACTAATGAGAACAGAATGGAGGTGCCTTTGTAAAGTAAACATTTTGCTACTGTATGATCCAGCAGGCCCACTCCTGGGCCTATAACCTAAGAAGACAGAATTGGAAAGACACAGGCAGGCAAATGTGCATTGCCGCTCTATTACAATAGCCAAGACATGGAAGCAACCAAAAAGTCCATCAACAGATGAGTGGACAAAGAAGAACTGGTACATGTACAGAGGGAATATTAGCCAAGGGAAAAAAGGACACAATGCCAGGTGCAGCACCGTAGATGCGTCTAGAGGTAGTCACGCGACTCGTACTAAGTCAGAAAGAGAGAGACACATATCGTATGATATCACTTATAGGTGTTACCTAAAAATTGATACCGGTGAAGATATTTCCACAGAGAAGGGCAATCACAGATTCATTAAACAAACTTATGGTTCACCAATGGAAAGGTGTGAGGATTGGATACATTAGGATATTGGGGTTAACAGACATATACAAACACAGGTGAACTATATAATCACCAAAGACCTACGGAATACCAAAAGAAGACTACTCAACATTCTGTCATAACGTACATGGGACAAGGATCCCAGGAAGAATAGACATATGTATATGTATAAAAGAATCACATCTTGCATACCTACAACATGCCAAACATTGTAATCAAACTTGCTGTGATGAAAAATAAAAATTAAATTAAAAAAACAAACAAGAAATAGTGAGACATAAATTGAAGGGGCTTTCCTGATACATTCCATTCTAAAATACAACCTAGGACACGACTTCCATTGAGGTTCTGTTGCCCTAGTAACCGGGTTTGGTAAAGGAGAACTGCTGCCACCCTGTGGCCGTTTCACACAACAGCAGCTTTAATCCCAGCGCTAATGGTCAGTTGATATTCAAAATAATTGCAGGCCTGTAAATGACACCTCCCTGAAAAAAAATCCTGGGGTCGTATATCGATCAAAACATTCAAAAGACGTCCATATTTCAAAACGACAGTTTCAAGAGGCATAGTTTATGCACATTTCTCTTCTGTTTCTTTTACTTTCTTTCTTTTTTGTTAACAAAATGGGAATGGAAAAAGGCTGAACATCAGGAATCAATAAAGCCATGCAAATCCAGTGTACAAAATAGTTCACCTCACAGCCGTCAGAATGGTCATCAGCCAAAAAGTCTACAAAGAATAAATGCTGAAGGGGTTTTAGAGAACTGCATACCCTTTAGCTGCTGGTGGGATGAAACCTGGTCACAGCCAGTAGTGAGAACAGAATGGAGGTGCGTTTAAGGGTAAATATGGAGCTACCATGTGATCTGGTAGGCCCACTCATGGGCCTTTCACCTGATTAGACCAGAATCGAAAAGACACAGGCTGGCAATCCTGCACTGCAGCAACACGTACCATAGCCAAGACCTGGAAGAAACCGAAATGTCCATCAACAGAAAAATGCACCAAGAAGAAGTCGTCCATGTACACAATGGAACATTAGCCATGAAAAAGCATGGAACAGTGCCGTTGGCACCATCATAGAAGGATCTAGAGATAATCACCCAACTTGAAGTAAGAAAGAATCCGAAAGACAGACATCTTAGGACATCACTTATAGGTGTTACCTAAAAATTGATACCCATGAAATAATTTCCAAGAGATGGACACGCATAGATTCAGAAAACCAATTAATGTTTAACCAAATGGAAAGGAATAAGGAATGTATGAACTAGGACATGGGGGTTAACAGATATGCACTAATACTTATGAAATGTATAATCACAACGTGCCTATGGAATACGAAGAGAGGTCTACTCAACACCCTATAATAACATACACGGGAAAGGATCGAAAGAGGAATAGACAGATACATTGATAGGATGAACCAGAAACTGTACACCTAGGAGAATCTACATTTGTATCAAATTTGCTCTGATAATTAATAAAAATTAAATTTAATAAACAAACAACAATTTAGGAGATATAAGCTCTTGGGGGTTTGCGCTGGCACATTCCACTCTAATTTGCAGCTTACTAACACGATTTCCAGGAAAGCTCTGTTGCCCAAAAACCCAGAGTTGGAAATGTAGAAATGCTGCCGCCTTGTGGCCGTTTCCCTCAAGAGCGGCATTAAACCCACAGCTAATGGTCACTTAACATTCACAAGGACTCAGGGCTGTAAAGGACATCTGCCCTACATAATTCTGCGGAGGTAGGGAATGGCCGAAAAAATTCCAAACTGGCACATTTTTCAAGGAGATAGTATGCAGGGGTAAGTTTTACTCACTCATTTTCAAAAAAGAGGAAAATGGATAAAAGCTCAACATCAGGAATTATTAGACTCATGCAAATCTAACCTCCAAAAAGGTTTCAACTCACACATGCCAACTACCATCAGCTAAAAGTCTGCAAACAACAAATGCTGAAGGGGTTTTAGAGAACTGTGTACCCTCTAGCTGCTGGTGAGATGTAAAGTGGTAACAGCCAATAATGAGAACAGAAAGGAGCTGTGTTTCAAAGTAAAAATTGAGCCACCATTCCATTCAGCAGGCCCACCGCTGAGACTCTCACCTGACAAGTCCAGAGTCGAGAAGGCACAGGCTTCAGCAGCTGCACTGCAGGAATTTTCACAATAGCCAAGACACGGAAGCAACCAAAATGTCCATCACCAGATGAGTGGAAAAAGAAGAAGTGGTCCATGTACACAATGGACTATTAGCCATGGAAAACAATGAAACACTGCTCTTTGAGGCACCATAGATGAGCCTAGAGATAATCACAGAACATGAGGTAAGTCGGAAAGCAAAAGACATATCCTATGATATCACTTATAGGCGTTATCTAACAACTGACACAAATGAACATATTTCCACAGAGAAAGACACTCACAGGCTTAGAAAACAAACTATGCTTATGTAAAAGGACAGGTGGGGGAATGGAAAAATTAAGATTAGGGTTACCATACATGTACAAATACCTATTAAATACATATAACAGAAAGACCGACCATATAGCAAGGGATGTCTATGGAAAACTCTGCAATAATTTACACGGGAAGTGGCTCTGTACATGAATATATATATATATATATATATATATATATATATATATATATATATATATGTTATGCACAAATGAACCAGATTGTGTACACTGAGGACAAACAGTATTCTAATCATTACCCTGATTAAAAAAACTAAAACAAGAAGTAATGTGACATAAACTTATTGGGGTTTCTCCTGGCACATTCCATTTTAATTTCCAACCTAGGAACAGGACTTCCAGAAAGGCTCTGCTGCCCTAGGAACCAGATTTGGGAATGGAGAAATGCTGCCGCCTTGTGGCCGTTTCCCAAAACAGCAGCTTTAAACCCAGTGCTAATGCTCACTAGATATTCACACTCATTACAGGCCTATGAATGACACCTGACCTCAGAAACAATCCTGGGTTCGAAAATTGACCAAAAAATTCAAAAGAGGGCAACCTTTCAAGAAGACAATTTCCAGAGGTTAACTGTACTCTCTGTTTCTTTCTGTTATTTTAACAGAACTTTAAAAAGGCGTGGAAAAATGCTGAACACTAGGAATAATTCAAGACATGCAAATCCAAATTACAAAAAACCTATCAGCTCACACCAGTCAGAATGGCCATCAGCAAAAATTCTGCAAACAGTAAATGCTGAAGGGTTTGAGGAGAAATGCCTACCCTTGGTTCAACGTGGGACATGGTAAGAGCCAGTAAGGAAAACACAAAGGAGGTGCCTTGGAAAGGTAAATACTGAGCTACCATTCAATCAAGCATACCCACTGCTGGGCCTATCGCCTGACAGGATGAGAATCAAAACTAAACAGGCTGGGCTTCCCTGGTGGCGCAGACGTTGAGAGTCCGCCTGCCGATGCAGGGGACACGGGTTCGTGCCCCGGTCAGGGAAGATCCCACATGCCGTGGAGAGGCTGGTCCCGTGAGCTATGGCTGCTGGGCCTGTGCATCCGGAGCCTCTGCTCTGCAACGGGAGGGGCCACCGCAGTGAGAGGCCCACGTACCGCAAAAGAAATCAAAACCATAAAAAAAGATACAGGCTGAAAATCCTGCACTCCAGCAATATTTACCATACACAACACTTGGAAGCTACGAAAATGTCCATCAACAGAGGAATGCACCAAGAACAAGTGGTCCATGTACGCAATGGAATATGACTCCAATAAAAAATATAAATTCAATTTAGAAAACAAACATAAGTAAGGAGACATCAGCATTTGGGGGTTTATCCGGGCACATTCCACTCTAATATATAACCGAGGAACACCACTGCCAGGAAGGTCTGTTTCCCTAGTTACCAGATTGGGAAAAGCAGAAATGCTGCCGCCCTCTGGCCGTTACCTGCAACAGCAGCTTTAAAACCGGTGCTAAGGGTCACTTCATATGCACCAGTACTGGAGGGCTGTAAATGAAACCTGCCCACAAAATGTCTTGAGGGAGGTAACGGCCAAAATATTTCTAAATGTCACACATACTTCACGAAAACAATTTGAAGAGGTAAGCTGTACTCACAGTTTGAAGAAAAAAAAGGACATGCCAGAAAGCTCAATTTCAAGGTTTTATGAGACGCATGCAAATCCAACCCCAAAGAGGTATATCAGCTCACACTGGTCAGAATATACATCAGCAAAAAAACACTACAAACAGTAAATGCTGAAGGTGTTGTGGAGAAGTGCATACCCTCAGCTTTAAGAGGGACGAAACCTGGTAAGAGCCACTAATGAGAACAGAATGGAGGTGCCTTTGTAAAGTAAACATTTTGCTACTGTATGATCCAGCAGGCCCACTCCTGGGCCTATAACCTAAGAAGACAGAATTGGAAAGACACAGGCAGGCAAATGTGCATTGCCGCTCTATTACAATAGCCAAGACATGGAAGCAACCAAAAAGTCCATCAACAGATGAGTGGACAAAGAAGAACTGGTACATGTACAGAGGGAATATTAGCCAAGGGAAAAAAGGACACAATGCCAGGTGCAGCACCGTAGATGCGTCTAGAGGTAGTCACGCGACTCGTACTAAGTCAGAAAGAGAGAGACACATATCGTATGATATCACTTATAGGTGTTACCTAAAAATTGATACCGGTGAAGATATTTCCACAGAGAAGGGCAATCACAGATTCATTAAACAAACTTATGGTTCACCAATGGAAAGGTGTGAGGATTGGATACATTAGGATATTGGGGTTAACAGACATATACAAACACAGGTGAACTATATAATCACCAAAGACCTACGGAATACCAAGAGAAGACTACTCAACATTCTGTCATAACGTACATGGGACAAGGATCCCAGGAAGAACAGACATATGTATATGTATAAAAGAATCACACCTTGCACACCTACAACATGCCAAACATTGTAATCAAACTTGCTGTGATGAAAAATAAAAATTAAATTAAAAAAACAAACAAGAAATAGTGAGACATAAATTGAAGGGGCTTTCCTGATACATTCCATTCTAAATTACAACCTAGGACACGACTTCCATTGAGGTTCTGTTGCCCTAGTAACCGGGTTTGGTAAAGGAGAACTGCTGCCACCTTGTGGCCGTTTCACACAACAGCAGCTTTAATCCCAGCGCTAATGGTCAGTTGATATTCAAAATAATTGCAGGCCTGTAAATGACACCTCCCTGAAAAAAAATCCTGGGGTCGTATATCGATCAAAACATTCAAAAGACGTCCATATTTCAAAACGACAGTTTCAAGAGGCATAGTTTATGCACAGTTCTCTTCTGTTTCTTTTACTTTCTTTCTTTTTTGTTAACAAAATGGGAATGGAAAAAGGCTGAACATCAGGAATCAATAAAGCCATGCAAATCCAGTGTACAAAATAGTTCACCTCACAGCCGTCAGAATGGTCATCAGCCAAAAAGTCTACAAAGAATAAATGCTGAAGGGGTTTTAGAGAACTGCATACCCTTTAGCTGCTGGTGGGATGAAACCTGGTCACAGCCAGTAGTGAGAACAGAATGGAGGTGCGTTTAAGGGTAAATATGGAGCTACCATGTGATCTGGTAGGCCCACTCATGGGCCTTTCACCTGATTAGACCAGAATCGAAAAGACACAGGCTGGCAATCCTGCACTGCAGCAACACGTACCATAGCCAAGACCTGGAAGAAACCGAAATGTCCATCAACAGAAAAATGCACCAAGAAGAAGTCGTCCACGTACACAATGGAATATTAGCCATGAAAAAGCATGGAACAGTGCCGTTGGCACCATCATAGAAGGATCTAGAGATAATCACCCAACTTGAAGTAAGAAAGAATCCGAAAGACAGACATCTTAGGACATCACTTATAGGTTTTACCTAAAATTTGATACCCATGAAATAATTTCCAAGAGACGGACACGCATAGATTCAGAAAACCAATTAATGTTTAACCAAATGGAAAGGAATAAGGAATGTATGAACTAGGACATGGGGGTTAACAGATATGCACTAATACTTATGAAATGTATAATCACAACGTGCCTATGGAATACGAAGAGAGGTCTACTCAACACCCTATAATAACACACACGGGAAAGGATCGTAAGAGGAATAGACAGATACATTGATAGGATGAACCAGAAACTGTACACCTAGGAGAATCTACATTTGTATCAAATTTGCTCTGATAATTAATAAAAATTAAATTTAATAAACAAACAACAATTTAGGAGATATAAGCTCTTGGGGGTTTGCGCTGGCACATTCCACTCTAATTTGCAGCTTACTAACACGATTTCCAGGAAAGCTCTGTTGCCCAAAAACCCAGAGTTGGAAATGTAGAAATGCTGCCGCCTTGTGGCCGTTTCCCGCAAGAGCGGCATTAAACCCACAGCTAATGGTCACTTAACATTCACAAGGACTCAGGGCTGTAAAGGACACCTGCCCTACATAATTGTGCGGAGGTAGGGTATGGCCGAAAAAATTCCAAACTGGCACATTTTTCACGGAGATAGTATGCAGGGGTAAGTTTTACTCACTCATTTTCAAAAAAGAGGAAAATGGATAAAAGCTCAACATCAGGAATTATGAGACTCATGCAAATCTAACCTCCAAAAAGGTTTCAACTCACACATGCCAACTACCATCAGCTAAAAGTCTGCACACAACAAATGCTGAAGGGGTTTTAGAGAACTGTGTACCCTCTAGCTGCTGGTGAGATGTAAAGTGGTAACAGCCAATAATGAGAACAGAAAGGAGCTGTGTTTCAAAGTAAAAATTGAGCCACCATTCCATTCAGCAGGCCCACCGCTGAGACTCTCACCTGACAAGTCCAGAGTCGAGAAGGCACAGGCTTCAGCAGCTGCACTGCAGGAATTTTCACAATAGCCAAGACACGGAAGCAACCAAAATGTCCATCACCAGATGAGTGGAAAAAGAAGAAGTGGTCCATGTACACAATGGACTATTAGCCATGGAAAACAATGAAACACTGCTCTTTGAGGCACCATAGATGAGCCTAGAGATAATCACAGAACATGAGGTAAGTCGGAAAGCAAAAGACATATCCTATGATATCACTTATAGGCGTTATCTAACAACTGACACAAATGAACATATTTCCACAGAGAAAGACACTCACAGGCTTAGAAAACAAACTATGCTTATGTAAAAGGACAGGTGGGGGAATGGAAAAATTAAGATTAGGGTTACCATACATGTACAAATACCTATTAAATACATATAACAGAAAGACCGACCATATAGCAAGGGATGTCTATGGAAAACTCTGCAATAATTTACACGGGAAGTGGCTCTGTACATGAATATATATATATATATATATATATATATATATATATATATATATGTTATGCACAAATGAACCAGATTGTGTACACTGAGGACAAACAGTATTCTAATCATTACCCTGATTAAAAAAACTAAAACAAGAAGTAATGTGACATAAACTTATTGGGGTTTCTCCTGGCACATTCCATTTTAATTTCCAACCTAGGAACAGGACTTCCAGAAAGGCTCTGCTGCCCTAGGAACCAGATTTGGGAATGGAGAAATGCTGCCGCCTTGTGGCCGTTTCCCAAAACAGCAGCTTTAAACCCAGTGCTAATGCTCACTAGATATTCACACTCATTACAGGCCTATGAATGACACCTGACCTCAGAAACAATCCTGGGTTCGAAAATTGACCAAAAAATTCAAAAGAGGGCAACCTTTCAAGAAGACAATTTCCAGAGGTTAACTGTACTCTCTGTTTCTTTCTGTTATTTTAACAGAACTTTAAAAAGGCGTGGAAAAATGCTGAACACTAGGAATAATTCAAGACATGCAAATCCAAATTACAAAAAACCTATCAGCTCACACCAGTCAGAATGGCCATCAGCAAAAATTCTGCAAACAGTAAATGCTGAAGGGTTTGAGGAGAAATGCCTACCCTTGGTTCAACGTGGGACATGGTAAGAGCCAGTAAGGAAAACACAAAGGAGGTGCCTTGGAAAGGTAAATACTGAGCTACCATTCAATCAAGCATACCCACTGCTGGGCCTATCGCCTGACAGGATGAGAATCAAAACTAAACAGGCTGGGCTTCCCTGGTGGCGCAGACGTTGAGAGTCCGCCTGCCGATGCAGGGGACACGGGTTCGTGCCCCGGTCAGGGAAGATCCCACATGCCGTGGAGAGGCTGGTCCCGTGAGCTATGGCTGCTGGGCCTGTGCATCCGGAGCCTCTGCTCTGCAACGGGAGGGGCCACCGCAGTGAGAGGCCCACGTACCGCAAAAGAAATCAAAACCATAAAAAAAGATACAGGCTGAAAATCCTGCACTCCAGCAATATTTACCATACACAACACTTGGAAGCTACGAAAATGTCCATCAACAGAGGAATGCACCAAGAACAAGTGGTCCATGTACGCAATGGAATATGACTCCAATAAAAAATATAAATTCAATTTAGAAAACAAACATAAGTAAGGAGACATCAGCATTTGGGGGTTTATCCGGGCACATTCCACTCTAATATATAACCGAGGAACACCACTGCCAGGAAGGTCTGTTTCCCTAGTTACCAGATTGGGAAAAGCAGAAATGCTGCCGCCCTCTGGCCGTTACCTGCAACAGCAGCTTTAAAACCGGTGCTAAGGGTCACTTCATATGCACCAGTACTGGAGGGCTGTAAATGAAACCTGCCCACAAAATGTCTTGAGGGAGGTAACGGCCAAAATATTTCTAAATGTCACACATACTTCACGAAAACAATTTGAAGAGGTAAGCTGTACTCACAGTTTGAAGAAAAAAAAGGACATGCCAGAAAGCTCAATTTCAAGGTTTTATGAGACGCATGCAAATCCAACCCCAAAGAGGTATATCAGCTCACACTGGTCAGAATATACATCAGCAAAAAAACACTACAAACAGTAAATGCTGAAGGTGTTGTGGAGAAGTGCATACCCTCAGCTTTAAGAGGGACGAAACCTGGTAAGAGCCACTAATGAGAACAGAATGGAGGTGCCTTTGTAAAGTAAACATTTTGCTACTGTATGATCCAGCAGGCCCACTCCTGGGCCTATAACCTAAGAAGACAGAATTGGAAAGACACAGGCAGGCAAATGTGCATTGCCGCTCTATTACAATAGCCAAGACATGGAAGCAACCAAAAAGTCCATCAACAGATGAGTGGACAAAGAAGAACTGGTACATGTACAGAGGGAATATTAGCCAAGGGAAAAAAGGACACAATGCCAGGTGCAGCACCGTAGATGCGTCTAGAGGTAGTCACGCGACTCGTACTAAGTCAGAAAGAGAGAGACACATATCGTATGATATCACTTATAGGTGTTACCTAAAAATTGATACCGGTGAAGATATTTCCACAGAGAAGGGCAATCACAGATTCATTAAACAAACTTATGGTTCACCAATGGAAAGGTGTGAGGATTGGATACATTAGGATATTGGGGTTAACAGACATATACAAACACAGGTGAACTATATAATCACCAAAGACCTACGGAATACCAAGAGAAGACTACTCAACATTCTGTCATAACGTACATGGGACAAGGATCCCAGGAAGAACAGACATATGTATATGTATAAAAGAATCACACCTTGCACACCTACAACATGCCAAACATTGTAATCAAACTTGCTGTGATGAAAAATAAAAATTAAATTAAAAAAACAAACAAGAAATAGTGAGACATAAATTGAAGGGGCTTTCCTGATACATTCCATTCTAAATTACAACCTAGGACACGACTTCCATTGAGGTTCTGTTGCCCTAGTAACCGGGTTTGGTAAAGGAGAACTGCTGCCACCTTGTGGCCGTTTCACACAACAGCAGCTTTAATCCCAGCGCTAATGGTCAGTTGATATTCAAAATAATTGCAGGCCTGTAAATGACACCTCCCTGAAAAAAAATCCTGGGGTCGTATATCGATCAAAACATTCAAAAGACGTCCATATTTCAAAACGACAGTTTCAAGAGGCATAGTTTATGCACAGTTCTCTTCTGTTTCTTTTACTTTCTTTCTTTTTTGTTAACAAAATGGGAATGGAAAAAGGCTGAACATCAGGAATCAATAAAGCCATGCAAATCCAGTGTACAAAATAGTTCACCTCACAGCCGTCAGAATGGTCATCAGCCAAAAAGTCTACAAAGAATAAATGCTGAAGGGGTTTTAGAGAACTGCATACCCTTTAGCTGCTGGTGGGATGAAACCTGGTCACAGCCAGTAGTGAGAACAGAATGGAGGTGCGTTTAAGGGTAAATATGGAGCTACCATGTGATCTGGTAGGCCCACTCATGGGCCTTTCACCTGATTAGACCAGAATCGAAAAGACACAGGCTGGCAATCCTGCACTGCAGCAACACGTACCATAGCCAAGACCTGGAAGAAACCGAAATGTCCATCAACAGAAAAATGCACCAAGAAGAAGTCGTCCACGTACACAATGGAATATTAGCCATGAAAAAGCATGGAACAGTGCCGTTGGCACCATCATAGAAGGATCTAGAGATAATCACCCAACTTGAAGTAAGAAAGAATCCGAAAGACAGACATCTTAGGACATCACTTATAGGTTTTACCTAAAATTTGATACCCATGAAATAATTTCCAAGAGACGGACACGCATAGATTCAGAAAACCAATTAATGTTTAACCAAATGGAAAGGAATAAGGAATGTATGAACTAGGACATGGGGGTTAACAGATATGCACTAATACTTATGAAATGTATAATCACAACGTGCCTATGGAATACGAAGAGAGGTCTACTCAACACCCTATAATAACACACACGGGAAAGGATCGTAAGAGGAATAGACAGATACATTGATAGGATGAACCAGAAACTGTACACCTAGGAGAATCTACATTTGTATCAAATTTGCTCTGATAATTAATAAAAATTAAATTTAATAAACAAACAACAATTTAGGAGATATAAGCTCTTGGGGGTTTGCGCTGGCACATTCCACTCTAATTTGCAGCTTACTAACACGATTTCCAGGAAAGCTCTGTTGCCCAAAAACCCAGAGTTGGAAATGTAGAAATGCTGCCGCCTTGTGGCCGTTTCCCGCAAGAGCGGCATTAAACCCACAGCTAATGGTCACTTAACATTCACAAGGACTCAGGGCTGTAAAGGACACCTGCCCTACATAATTGTGCGGAGGTAGGGTATGGCCGAAAAAATTCCAAACTGGCACATTTTTCACGGAGATAGTATGCAGGGGTAAGTTTTACTCACTCATTTTCAAAAAAGAGGAAAATGGATAAAAGCTCAACATCAGGAATTATTAGACTCATGCAAATCTAACCTCCAAAAAGGTTTCAACTCACACATGCCAACTACCATCAGCTAAAAGTCTGCACACAACAAATGCCGAAGGGGTTTTAGAGAACTGTGTACCCTCTAGCTGCTGGTGAGATGTAAAGTGGTAACAGCCAATAATGAGAACAGAAAGGAGCTGTGTTTCAAAGTAAAAATTGAGCCACCATTCCATTCAGCAGGCCCACCGCTGAGACTCTCACCTGACAAGTCCAGAGTCGAGAAGGCACAGGCTTCAGCAGCTGCACTGCAGGAATTTTCACAATAGCCAAGACACGGAAGCAACCAAAATGTCCATCACCAGATGAGTGGAAAAAGAAGAAGTGGTCCATGTACACAATGGACTATTAGCCATGGAAAACAATGAAACACTGCTCTTTGAGGCACCATAGATGAGCCTAGAGATAATCACAGAACATGAGGTAAGTCGGAAAGCAAAAGACATACCCTATGATATCACTTATAGGCGTTATCTAACAACTGACACAAATGAACATATTTCCACAGAGAAAGACACTCACAGGCTTAGAAAACAAACTATGCTTATGTAAAAGGACAGGTGGGGGGAATGGAAAAATTAAGATTAGGGTTACCATACGTGTACAAATACCTATTAAATACATATAACAGAAAGACCGACCATATAGCAAGGGACGTCTATGGAAAACTCTGCAATAATTTACACGGGAAGTGGCTCTGTACATGAATATATATATATATATATATATATATATATATATATATATATATATATATATATATATATATGTTATGCACAAATGAACCAGATTGTGTACACTGAGAACAAACAGTATTCTAATCATTACCCCGATTAAAAAAACTAAAACAAGAAGTAATGTGACATAAACTTATTGGGGTTTCTCCTGGCACATTCCATTTTAATTTCCAACCTAGGAACAGGACTTCCAGAAAGGCTCTGCTGCCCTAGGAACCAGATTTGGGAATGGAGAAATGCTGCCGCCTTGTGGCCGTTTCCCAAAACACCAGCTTTAAACCCAGTGCTAATGCTCACTAGATATTCACACTCATTACAGGCCTATGAATGACACCTGACCTCAGAAACAATCCTGGGTTCGAAAATTGACCAAAACATTCAAAAGAGGGCAACCTTTCAAGAAGACAATTTCCAGAGGTTAACTGTACTCTCTGTTTCTTTCTGTTATTTTAACAGAACTTTAAAAAGGCGTGGAATAATGCTGAACACTAGGAATAATTCAAGACATGCAAATCCAAATTACAAAAAACCTATCAGCTCACACCAGTCAGAATGGCCATCAGCAAAAATTCGGCAAACAGTAAATGCTGAAGGGTTTGAGGAGAAATGCCTACCCTTGGTTCAACGTGGGACATGGTAAGAGCCAGTAAGGAAAACACAAAGGAGGTGCCTTGGAAAGGTAAATACTGAGCTACCATTCAATCAAGCATACCCACTGCTGGGCCTATCGCCTGACAGGATGAGAATCAAAACTAAACAGGCTGGGCTTCCCTGGTGGCGCAGACGTTGAGAGTCCGCCTGCCGATGCAGGGGACACGGGTTCGTGCCCCGGTCAGGGAAGATCCCACATGCCGTGGAGAGGCTGGTCCCGTGAGCTATGGCTGCTGGGCCTGTGCATCCGGAGCCTCTGCTCTGCAACGGGAGGGGCCACCGCAGTGAGAGGCCCACGTACCGCAAAAGAAATCAAAACCATAAAAAAAGATACAGGCTGAAAATCCTGCACTCCAGCAATATTTACCATACACAACACTTGGAAGCTACGAAAATGTCCATCAACAGAGGAATGCACCAAGAACAAGTGGTCCATGTACGCAATGGAATATGACTCCAATAAAAAATATAAATTCAATTTAGAAAACAAACATAAGTAAGGAGACATCAGCATTTGGGGGTTTATCCGGGCACATTCCACTCTAATATATAACCGAGGAACACCACCGCCAGGAAGGTCTGTTTCCCTAGTTACCAGATTGGGAAAAGCTGAAATGCTGTCGCCCTCTGGCCGTTACCTGCAACAGCAGCTTTAAAACCGGTGCTAAGGGTCACTTCATATGCACCAGTACTGGAGGGCTGTAAATGAAACCTGCCCACAAAATGTCTTGAGGGAGGTAACGGCCAAAATATTTCTAAATGTCACACATACTTCACAAAAACAATTTGAAGAGGTAAGCTGTACTCACAGTTTGAAGAAAAAAAAGGACATGCCAGAAAGCTCAATTTCAAGGGTTTATGAGACGCATGCAAATCCAACCCCAAAGAGGTATATCAGCTCACACTGGTCAGAATATACATCAGCAAAAAAACACTACAAACAGTAAATGCTGAAGGTGTTGTGGAGAAGTGCATACCCTCAGCTTTAAGAGGGACGTAACCTGGTAAGAGCCACTAATGAGAACAGAATGGAGGTGCCTTTGTAAAGTAAACATTTTGCTACTGTATGATCCAGCAGGCCCACTCCTGGGCCTATAACCTAAGAAGACAGAATTGGAAAGACACAGGCAGGCAAATGTGCATTGCCGCTCTATTACAATAGCCAAGACATGGAAGCAACCAAAAAGTCCATCAACAGATGAGTGGACAAAGAAGAACTGGTACATGTACAGAGGGAATATTAGCCAAGGGAAAAAAGGACACAATGCCAGGTGCAGCACCGTAGATGCGTCTAGAGGTAGTCACGCGACTCGTACTAAGTCAGAAAGAGAGAGACACATATCGTATGATATCACTTATAGGTGTTACCTAAAAATTGATACCGGTGAAGATATTTCCACAGAGAAGGGCAATCACAGATTCATTAAACAAACTTATGGTTCACCAATGGAAAGGTGTGAGGATTGGATACATTAGGATATTGGGGTTAACAGACATATACAAACACAGGTGAACTATATAATCACCAAAGACCTACGGAATACCAAGAGAAGACTACTCAACATTCTGTCATAACGTACATGGGACAAGGATCCCAGGAAGAATAGACATATGTATATGTATAAAAGAATCACACCTTGCACACCTACAACATGCCAAACATTGTAATCAAACTTGCTGTGATGAAAAATAAAAATTAAATTAAAAAAACAAACAAGAAATAGTGAGACATAAATTGAAGGGGCTTTCCTGATACATTCCATTCTAAAATACAACCTAGGACACGACTTCCATTGAGGTTCTGTTGCCCTAGTAACCGGGTTTGGTAAAGGAGAACTGCTGCCACCCTGTGGCCGTTTCACACAACAGCAGCTTTAATCCCAGCGCTAATGGTCAGTTGATATTCAAAATAATTGCAGGCCTGTAAATGACACCTCCCTGAAAAAAAATCCTGGGGTCGTATATCGATCAAAACATTCAAAAGACGTCCATATTTCAAAACGACAGTTTCAAGAGGCATAGTTTATGCACATTTCTCTTCTGTTTCTTTTACTTTCTTTCTTTTTTGTTAACAAAATGGGAATGGAAAAAGGCTGAACATCAGGAATCAATAAAGCCATGCAAATCCAGTGTACAAAAAAGTTCACCTCACAGCTGTCAGAATGGTCATCAGCCAAAAAGTCTACAAAGAATAAATGCTGAAGGGGTTTTAGAGAACTGCATACCCTTTAGCTGCTGGTGGGATGAAACCTGGTCACAGCCAGTAGTGAGAACAGAATGGAGGTGCGTTTAAGGGTAAATATGGAGCTACCATGTGATCTGGTAGGCCCACTCATGGGCCTTTCACCTGATTAGACCAGAATCGAAAAGACACAGGCTGGCAATCCTGCACTGCAGCAACACGTACCATAGCCAAGACCTGGAAGAAACCGAAATGTCCATCAACAGAAAAATGCACCAAGAAGAAGTCGTCCATGTACACAATGGAACATTAGCCATGAAAAAGCATGGAACAGTGCCGTTGGCACCATCATAGAAGGATCTAGAGATAATCACCCAACTTGAAGTAAGAAAGAATCCGAAAGACAGACATCTTAGGACATCACTTATAGGTGTTACCTAAAAATTGATACCCATGAAATAATTTCCAAGAGATGGACACGCATAGATTCAGAAAACCAATTAATGTTTAACCAAATGGAAAGGAATAAGGAATGTATGAACTAGGACATGGGGGTTAACAGATATGCACTAATACTTATGAAATGTATAATCACAAAGTGCCTATGGAATACGAAGAGAGGTCTACTCAACACCCTATAATAACATACACGGGAAAGGATCGAAAGAGGAATAGACAGATACATTGATAGGATGAACCAGAAACTGTACACCTAGGAGAATCTACATTTGTATCAAATTTGCTCTGATAATTAATAAAAATTAAATTTAATAAACAAACAACAATTTAGGAGATATAAGCTCTTGGGGGTTTGCGCTGGCACATTCCACTCTAATTTGCAGCTTACTAACACGATTTCCAGGAAAGCTCTGTTGCCCAAAAACCCAGAGTTGGAAATGTAGAAATGCTGCCGCCTTGTGGCCGTTTCCCTCAAGAGCGGCATTAAACCCACAGCTAATGGTCACTTAACATTCACAAGGACTCAGGGCTGTAAAGGACATCTGCCCTACATAATTGTGCGGAGGTAGGGAATGGCCGAAAAAATTCCAAACTGGCACATTTTTCAAGGAGATAGTATGCAGGGGTAAGTTTTACTCACTCATTTTCAAAAAAGAGGAAAATGGATAAAAGCTCAACATCAGGAATTATTAGACTCATGCAAATCTAACCTCCAAAAAGGTTTCAACTCACACATGCCAACTACCATCAGCTAAAAGTCTGCACACAACAAATGCTGAAGGGGTTTTAGAGAACTGTGTACCCTCTAGCTGCTGGTGAGATGTAAAGTGGTAACAGCCAATAATGAGAACAGAAAGGAGCTGTGTTTCAAAGTAAAAATTGAGCCACCATTCCATTCAGCAGGCCCACCGCTGAGACTCTCACCTGACAAGTCCAGAGTCGAGAAGGCACAGGCTTCAGCAGCTGCACTGCAGGAATTTTCACAATAGCCAAGACACGGAAGCAACCAAAATGTCCATCACCAGATGAGTGGAAAAAGAAGAAGTGGTCCATGTACACAATGGACTATTAGCCATGGAAAACAATGAAACACTGCTCTTTGAGGCACCATAGATGAGCCTAGAGATAATCACAGAACATGAGGTAAGTCGGAAAGCAAAAGACATATCCTATGATATCACTTATAGGCGTTATCTAACAACTGACACAAATGAACATATTTCCACAGAGAAAGACACTCACAGGCTTAGAAAACAAACTATGCTTATGTAAAAGGACAGGTGGGGGAATGGAAAAATTAAGATTAGGGTTACAATACATGTACAAATACCTATTAAATACATATAACAGAAAGACCGACCATATAGCAAGGGATGTCTATGGAAAACTCTGCAATAATTTACACGGGAAGTGGCTCTGTACATGAATATATATATATATATATATATATATATATATATATATATATATATATATATATATATATATGTTATGCACAAATGAACCAGATTGTGTACACTGAGGACAAACTGTATTCTAATCATTACCCCGATTAAAAAAACTAAAACAAGAAGTAATGTGACATAAACTTATTGGGGTTTCTCCTGGCACATTCCATTTTAATTTCCAACCTAGGAACAGGACTTCCAGAAAGGCTCTGCTGCCCTAGGAACCAGATTTGGGAATGGAGAAATGCTGCCGCCTTGTGGCCGTTTCCCAAAACACCAGCTTTAAACCCAGTGCTAATGCTCACTAGATATTCACACTCATTACAGGCCTATGAATGACACCTGACCTCAGAAACAATCCTGGGTTCGAAAATTGACCAAAAAATTCAAAAGAGGGCAACCTTTCAAGAAGACAATTTCCAGAGGTTAACTGTACTCTCTGTTTCTTTCTGTTATTTTAACAGAACTTTAAAAAGGCGTGGAATAATGCTGAACACTAGGAATAATTCAAGACATGCAAATCCAAATTACAAAAAACCTATCAGCTCACACCAGTCAGAATGGCCATCAGCAAAAATTCTGCAAACAGTAAATGCTGAAGGGTTTGAGGAGAAATGCCTACCCTTGGTTCAACGTGGGACATGGTAAGAGCCAGTAAGGAAAACACAAAGGAGGTGCCTTGGAAAGGTAAATACTGAGCTACCATTCAATCAAGCATACCCACTGCTGGGCCTATCGCCTGACAGGATGAGAATCAAAACTAAACAGGCTGGGCTTCCCTGGTGGCGCAGACGTTGAGGGTCCGCCTGCCGATGCAGGGGACACGGGTTCGTGCCCCGGTCAGGGAAGATCCCACATGCCATGGAGAGGCTGGTCCCGTGAGCTATGGCTGCTGGGCCTGTGCATCCGGAGCCTCTGCTCTGCAACGGGAGGGGCCACCGCAGTGAGAGGCCCACGTACCGCAAAAGAAATCAAAACCATAAAAAAAGATACAGGCTGAAAATCCTGCACTCCAGCAATATTTACCATACACAACACTTGGAAGCTACGAAAATGTCCATCAACAGAGGAATGCACCAAGAACAAGTGGTCCATGTACGCAATGGAATATGACTCCAATAAAAAATATAAATTCAATTTAGAAAACAAACATAAGTAAGGAGACATCAGCATTTGGGGGTTTATCCGGGCACATTCCACTCTAATATATAACCGAGGAACACCACTGCCAGGAAGGTCTGTTTCCCTAGTTACCAGATTGGGAAAAGCTGAAATGCTGTCGCCCTCTGGCCGTTACCTGCAACAGCAGCTTTAAAACCGGTGCTAAGGGTCACTTCATATGCACCAGTACTGGAGGGCTGTAAATGAAACCTGCCCACAAAATGTCTTGAGGGAGGTAACGGCCAAAATATTTCTAAATGTCACACATACTTCACAAAAACAATTTGAAGAGGTAAGCTGTACTCACAGTTTGAAGAAAAAAAAGGACATGCCAGAAAGCTCAATTTCAAGGGTTTATGAGACGCATGCAAATCCAACCCCAAAGAGGTATATCAGCTCACACTGGTCAGAATATACATCAGCAAAAAAACACTACAAACAGTAAATGCTGAAGGTGTTGTGGAGAAGTGCATACCCTCAGCTTTAAGAGGGACGTAACCTGGTAAGAGCCACTAATGAGAACAGAATGGAGGTGCCTTTGTAAAGTAAACATTTTGCTACTGTATGATCCAGCAGGCCCACTCCTGGGCCTATCACCTAAGAAGACAGAATTGGAAAGACACAGGCAGGCAAATGTGCATTGCCGCTCTATTACAATAGCCAAGACATGGAAGCAACCAAAAAGTCCATCAACAGATGAGTGGACAAAGAAGAACTGGTACATGTACAGAGGGAATATTAGCCAAGGGAAAAAAGGACACAATGCCAGGTGCAGCACCGTAGATGCGTCTAGAGGTAGTCACGCGACTCGTACTAAGTCAGAAAGAGAGAGACACATATCGTATGATATCACTTATAGGTGTTACCTAAAAATTGATACCGGTGAAGATATTTCCACAGAGAAGGGCAATCACAGATTCATTAAACAAACTTATGGTTCACCAATGGAAAGGTGTGAGGATTGGATACATTAGGATATTGGGGTTAACAGACATATACAAACACAGGTGAACTATATAATCACCAAAGACCTACGGAATACCAAGAGAAGACTACTCAACATTCTGTCATAACGTACATGGGACAAGGATCCCAGGAAGAATAGACATATGTATATGTATAAAAGAATCACATCTTGCATACCTACAACATGCCAAACATTGTAATCAAACTTGCTGTGATGAAAAATAAAAATTAAATTTAAAAAACAAACAAGAAATAGTGAGACATAAATTGAAGGGGCTTTCCTGATACATTCCATTCTAAAATACAACCTAGGACACGACTTCCATTGAGGTTCTGTTGCCCTAGTAACCGGGTTTGGTAAAGGAGAACTGCTGCCACCCTGTGGCCGTTTCACACAACAGCAGCTTTAATCCCAGCGCTAATGGTCAGTTGATATTCAAAATAATTGCAGGCCTGTAAATGACACCTCCCTGAAAAAAAATCCTGGGGTCGTATATCGATCAAAACATTCAAAAGACGTCCATATTTCAAAACGACAGTTTCAAGAGGCATAGTTTATGCACATTTCTCTTCTGTTTCTTTTACTTTCTTTCTTTTTTGTTAACAAAATGGGAATGGAAAAAGGCTGAACATCAGGAATCAATAAAGCCATGCAAATCCAGTGTACAAAATAGTTCACCTCACAGCCGTCAGAATGGTCATCAGCCAAAAAGTCTACAAAGAATAAATGCTGAAGGGGTTTTAGAGAACTGCATACCCTTTAGCTGCTGGTGGGATGAAACCTGGTCACAGCCAGTAGTGAGAACAGAATGGAGGTGCGTTTAAGGGTAAATATGGAGCTACCATGTGATCTGGTAGGCCCACTCATGGGCCTTTCACCTGATTAGACCAGAATCGAAAAGACACAGGCTGGCAATCCTGCACTGCAGCAACACGTACCATAGCCAAGACCTGGAAGAAACCGAAATGTCCATCAACAGAAAAATGCACCAAGAAGAAGTCGTCCATGTACACAATGGAACATTAGCCATGAAAAAGCATGGAACAGTGCCGTTGGCACCATCATAGAAGGATCTAGAGATAATCACCCAACTTGAAGTAAGAAAGAATCCGAAAGACAGACATCTTAGGACATCACTTATAGGTGTTACCTAAAAATTGATACCCATGAAATAATTTCCAAGAGATGGACACGCATAGATTCAGAAAACCAATTAATGTTTAACCAAATGGAAAGGAATAAGGAATGTATGAACTAGGACATGGGGGTTAACAGATATGCACTAATACTTATGAAATGTATAATCACAACGTGCCTATGGAATACGAAGAGAGGTCTACTCAACACCCTATAATAACATACACGGGAAAGGATCGAAAGAGGAATAGACAGATACATTGATAGGATGAACCAGAAACTGTACACCTAGGAGAATCTACATTTGTATCAAATTTGCTCTGATAATTAATAAAAATTAAATTTAATAAACAAACAACAATTTAGGAGATATAAGCTCTTGGGGGTTTGCGCTGGCACATTCCACTCTAATTTGCAGCTTACTAACACGATTTCCAGGAAAGCTCTGTTGCCCAAAAACCCAGAGTTGGAAATGTAGAAATGCTGCCGCCTTGTGGCCGTTTCCCTCAAGAGCGGCATTAAACCCACAGCTAATGGTCACTTAACATTCACAAGGACTCAGGGCTGTAAAGGACATCTGCCCTACATAATTGTGCGGAGGTAGGGAATGGCCGAAAAAATTCCAAACTGGCACATTTTTCAAGGAGATAGTATGCAGGGGTAAGTTTTACTCACTCATTTTCAAAAAAGAGGAAAATGGATAAAAGCTCAACATCAGGAATTATTAGACTCATGCAAATCTAACCTCCAAAAAGGTTTCAACTCACACATGCCAACTACCATCAGCTAAAAGTCTGCACACAACAAATGCTGAAGGGGTTTTAGAGAACTGTGTACCCTCTAGCTGCTGGTGAGATGTAAAGTGGTAACAGCCAATAATGAGAACAGAAAGGAGCTGTGTTTCAAAGTAAAAATTGAGCCACCATTCCATTCAGCAGGCCCACCGCTGAGACTCTCACCTGACAAGTCCAGAGTCGAGAAGGCACAGGCTTCAGCAGCTGCACTGCAGGAATTTTCACAATAGCCAAGACACGGAAGCAACCAAAATGTCCATCACCAGATGAGTGGAAAAAGAAGAAGTGGTCCATGTACACAATGGACTATTAGCCATGGAATACAATGAAACACTGCTCTTTGAGGCACCATAGATGAGCCTAGAGATAATCACAGAACATGAGGTAAGTCGGAAAGCAAAAGACATATCCTATGATATCACTTATAGGCGTTATCTAACAACTGACACAAATGAACATATTTCCACAGAGAAAGACACTCACAGGCTTAGAAAACAAACTATGCTTATGGAAAAGGACAGGCGGGGGAATGGAAAAATTAAGATTAGGGTTACCATACATGTACAAATACCTATTAAATACATATAACAGAAAGACCGACCATATAGCAAGGGATGTCTATGGAAAACTCTGCAATAATTTACACGGGAAGTGGCTCTGTACATGAATATATAAATATATATATATATATATATATATATATATATATATGTTATGCACAAATGAACCAGATTGTGTACACTGAGGACAAACTGTATTCTAATCATTACCCCGATTAAAAAAACTAAAACAAGAAGTAATGTGACATAAACTTATTGGGGTTTCTCCTGGCACATTCCATTTTAATTTCCAACCTAGGAACAGGACTTCCAGAAAGGCTCTGCTGCCCTAGGAACCAGATTTGGGAATGGAGAAATGCTGCCGCCTTGTGGCCGTTTCCCAAAACACCAGCTTTAAACCCAGTGCTAATGCTCACTAGATATTCACACTCATTACAGGCCTATGAATGACACCTGACCTCAGAAACAATCCTGGGTTCGAAAATTGACCAAAAAATTCAAAAGAGGGCAACCTTTCAAGAAGACAATTTCCAGAGGTTAACTGTACTCTCTGTTTCTTTCTGTTATTTTAACAGAACTTTAAAAAGGCGTGGAAAAATGCTGAACACTAGGAATAATTCAAGACATGCAAATCCAAATTACAAAATACCTAACAGCTCACACCAGTCAGAATGGCCATCAGCAAAAATTCTGCAAACAGTAAATGCTGAAGGGTTTGAGGAGAAATGCCTACCCTTGGTTCAACGTGGGACATGGTAAGAGCCAGTAAGGAAAACACAAAGGAGGTGCCTTGGAAAGGTAAATACTGAGCTACCATTCAATCAAGCATACCCACTGCTGGGCCTATCGCCTGACAGGATGAGAATCAAAACTAAACAGGCTGGGTTTCCCTGGTGGCGCAGACGTTGAGAGTCCGCCTGCCGATGCAGGGGACACGGGTTCGTGCCCCGGTCCGGGAAGATCCCACATGCCGTGGAGAGGCTGGTCCCGTGAGCTATGGCTGCTGGGCCTGTGCATCCGGAGCCTCTGCTCTGCAACGGGAGGGGCCACCGCAGTGAGAGGCCCACGTACCGCAAAAGAAATCAAAACCATAAAAAAAGATACAGGCTGAAAATCCTGCACTCCAGCAATATTTACCATACACAACACTTGGAAGCTACGAAAATGTCCATCAACAGAGGAATGCACCAAGAACAAGTGGTCCATGTACGCAATGGAATATGACTCCAATAAAAAATATAAATTCAATTTAGAAAACAAACATAAGTAAGGAGACATCAGCATTTCGGGGTTTATCCGGGCACATTCCACTCTAATATATAACCGAGGAACACCACTGCCAGGAAGGTCTGTTTCCCTAGTTACCAGATTGGGAAAAGCAGAAATGCTGCCGCCCTCTGGCCGTTACCTGCAACAGCAGCTTTAAAACCGGTGCTAAGGGTCACTTCATATGCACCAGTACTGGAGGGCTGTAAATGAAACCTGCCCACAAAATGTCTTGAGGGAGGTAACGGCCAAAATATTTCTAAATGTCACACATACTTCACGAAAACAATTTGAAGAGTTAAGCCGTACTCACAGTTTGAAGAAAAAAAAGGACATGCCAGAAAGCTCAATTTCAAGGTTTTATGAGACGCATGCAAATCCAACCCCATAGAGGTATATCAGCTCACACTGGTCAGAATATACATCAGCAAAAAAACACTACAAACAGTAAATGCTGAAGGTGTTGTGGAGAAGTGCATACCCTCAGCTTTAAGAGGGACGAAACCTGGTAAGAGCCACTAATGAGAACAGAATGGAGGTGCCTTTGTAAAGTAAACATTTTGCTACTGTATGATCCAGCAGGCCCACTCCTGGGCCTATAACCTAAGAAGACAGAATTGGAAAGACACAGGCAGGCAAATGTTCATTGCCGCTCTATTACAATAGCCAAGACATGGAAGCAACCAAAAAGTCCATCAACAGATGAGTGGACAAAGAAGAACTGGTACATGTACAGAGGGAATATTATCCAAGGGAAAAAAGGACACAATGCCAGGTGCAGCACCGTAGATGCGTCTAGAGGTAGTCACGCGACTCGTACTAAGTCAGAAAGAGAGAGACACATATCGTATGATATCACTTATAGGTGTTACCTAAAAATTGATACCGGTGAAGATATTTCCACAGAGAAGGGCAATCACAGATTCATTAAACAAACTTATGGTTCACCAATGGAAAGGTGTGAGGATTGGATACATTAGGATATTGGGGTTAACAGACATATACAAACACAGGTGAACTATATAATCACCAAAGACCTACGGAATACCAAGAGAAGACTACTCAACATTCTGTCATAACGTACATGGGACAAGGATCCCAGGAAGAATAGACATATGTATATGTATAAAAGAATCACATCTTGCATACCTACAACATGCCAAACATTGTAATCAAACTTGCTGTGATGAAAAATAAAAATTAAATTAAAAAAACAAACAAGAAATAGTGAGACATAAATTGAAGGGGCTTTCCTGATACATTCCATTCTAAAATACAACCTAGGACACGACTTCCATTGAGGTTCTGTTGCCCTAGTAACCGGGTTTGGTAAAGGAGAACTGCTGCCACCCTGTGGCCGTTTCACACAACAGCAGCTTTAATCCCAGCGCTAATGGTCAGTTGATATTCAAAATAATTGCAGGCCTGTAAATGACACCTCCCTGAAAAAAAATCCTGGGGTCGTATATCGATCAAAACATTCAAAAGACGTCCATATTTCAAAACGACAGTTTCAAGAGGCATAGTTTATGCACATTTCTCTTCTGTTTCTTTTACTTTCTTTCTTTTTTGTTAACAAAATGGGAATGGAAAAAGGCTGAACATCAGGAATCAATAAAGCCATGCAAATCCAGTATACAAAAAAGTTCACCTCACAGCTGTCAGAATGGTCATCAGCCAAAAAGTCTACAAAGAATAAATGCTGAAGGGGTTTTAGAGAACTGCATACCCTTTAGCTGCTGGTGGGATGAAACCTGGTCACAGCCAGTAGTGAGAACAGAATGGAGGTGCGTTTAAGGGTAAATATGGAGCTACCATGTGATCTGGTAGGCCCACTCATGGGCCTTTCACCTGATTAGACCAGAATCGAAAAGACACAGGCTGGCAATCCTGCACTGCAGCAACACGTACCATAGCCAAGACCTGGAAGAAACCGAAATGTCCATCAACAGAAAAATGCACCAAGAAGAAGTCGTCCATGTACACAATGGAATATTAGCCATGAAAAAGCATGGAACAGTGCCGTTGGCACCATCATAGAAGGATCTAGAGATAATCACCCAACTTGAAGTAAGAAAGAAACTGAAAGACAGACATCTTAGGACATCACTTATAGGTGTTACCTAAAAATTGATACCCATGAAATAATTTCCAAGAGATGGACACACATAGATTCAGAAAACCAATTAATGTTTAACCAAATGGAAAGGAATAAGGAATGTATGAACTAGGACATGGGGGTTAACAGATATGCACTAATACTTATGAAATGTATAATCACAAAGTGCCTATGGAATACGAAGAGAGGTCTACTCAACACCCTATAATAACACACACGGGAAAGGATCGAAAGAGGAATAGACAGATACATTGATAGGATGAACCAGAAACTGTACACCTAGGAGAATCTACATTTGTATCAAATTTGCTCTGATAATTAATAAAAATTAAATTTAATAAACAAACAACAATTTAGGAGATATAAGCTCTTGGGGGTTTGCACTGGCACATTCCACTCTAATTTGCAGCTTACTAACACGATTTCCAGGAAAGCTCTGTTGCCCAAAAACCCAGAGTTGGAAATGTAGAAATGCTGCCGCCTTGTGGCCGTTTCCCTCAAGAGCGGCATTAAACCCACAGCTAATGGTCACTTAACATTCACAAGGACTCAGGGCTGTAAAGGACATCTGCCCTACATAATTGTGCGGAGGTAGGGAATGGCCGAAAAAATTCCAAACTGGCACATTTTTCAAGGAGATAGTATGCAGGGGTAAGTTTTACTCACTCATTTTCAAAAAAGAGGAAAATGGATAAAAGCTCAACATCAGGAATTATTAGACTCATGCAAATCTAACCTCCAAAAAGGTTTCAACTCACACATGCCAACTACCATCAGCTAAAAGTCTGCACACAACAAATGCTGAAGGGGTTTTAGAGAACTGTGTACCCTCTAGCTGCTGGTGAGATGTAAAGTGGTAACAGCCAATAATGAGAACAGAAAGGAGCTGTGTTTCAAAGTAAAAATTGAGCCACCATTCCATTCAGCAGGCCCACCGCTGAGACTCTCACCTGACAAGTCCAGAGTCGAGAAGGCACAGGCTTCAGCAGCTGCACTGCAGGAATTTTCACAATAGCCAAGACACGGAAGCAACCAAAATGTCCATCACCAGATGAGTGGAAAAAGAAGAAGTGGTCCATGTACACAATGGACTATTAGCCATGGAAAACAATGAAACACTGCTCTTTGAGGCACCATAGATGAGCCTAGAGATAATCACAGAACATGAGGTAAGTCGGAAAGCAAAAGACATATCCTATGATATCACTTATAGGCGTTATCTAACAACTGACACAAATGAACATATTTCCACAGAGAAAGACACTCACAGGCTTAGAAAACAAACTATGCTTATGTAAAAGGACAGGTGGGGGAATGGAAA
The DNA here is from genome assembly GCF_964341445.2 of Mesoplodon mirus. Classification (NCBI taxonomy): domain Eukaryota; kingdom Metazoa; phylum Chordata; class Mammalia; order Artiodactyla; family Ziphiidae; genus Mesoplodon; species Mesoplodon mirus. The sequence continues at coordinate 84,036 of NW_028295304.1, forward strand.
AATTAAGATTAGGGTTACCATACATGTACAAATACCTATTAAATACATATAACAGAAAGACCGACCATATAGCAAGGGATGTCTATGGAAAACTCTGCAATAATTTACACGGGAAGTGGCTCTGTACATGAATATATATATATATATATATATATATATATATATATATATATATATGTTATGCACAAATGAACCAGATTGTGTACACTGAGGACAAACTGTATTCTAATCATTACCCCGATTAAAAAAACTAAAACAAGAAGTAATGTGACATAAACTTATTGGGGTTTCTCCTGGCACATTCCATTTTAATTTCCAACCTAGGAACAGGACTTCCAGAAAGGCTCTGCTGCCCTAGGAACCAGATTTGGGAATGGAGAAATGCTGCCGCCTTGTGGCCGTTTCCCAAAACACCAGCTTTAAACCCAGTGCTAATGCTCACTAGATATTCACACTCATTACAGGCCTATGAATGACACCTGACCTCAGAAACAATCCTGGGTTCGAAAATTGACCAAAAAATTCAAAAGAGGGCAACCTTTCAAGAAGACAATTTCCAGAGGTTAACTGTACTCTCTGTTTCTTTCTGTTATTTTAACAGAACTTTAAAAAGGCGTGGAATAATGCTGAACACTAGGAATAATTCAAGACATGCAAATCCAAATTACAAAAAACCTATCAGCTCACACCAGTCAGAATGGCCATCAGCAAAAATTCTGCAAACAGTAAATGCTGAAGGGTTTGAGGAGAAATGCCTACCCTTGGTTCAACGTGGGACATGGTAAGAGCCAGTAAGGAAAACACAAAGGAGGTGCCTTGGAAAGGTAAATACTGAGCTACCATTCAATCAAGCATACCCACTGCTGGGCCTATCGCCTGACAGGATGAGAATCAAAACTAAACAGGCTGGGCTTCCCTGGTGGCGCAGACGTTGAGAGTCCGCCTGCCGATGCAGGGGACACGGGTTCGTGCCCCGGTCCGGGAAGATCCCACATGCCGTGGAGAGGCTGGTCCCGTGAGCTATGGCTGCTGGGCCTGTGCATCCGGAGCCTCTGCTCTGCAACGGGAGGGGCCACCGCAGTGAGAGGCCCACGTACCGCAAAAGAAATCAAAACCATAAAAAAAGATACAGGCTGAAAATCCTGCACTCCAGCAATATTTACCATACACAACACTTGGAAGCTACGAAAATGTCCATCAACAGAGGAATGCAACAAGAACAAGTGGTCCATGTACGCAATGGAATATGACTCCAATAAAAAATATAAATTCAATTTAGAAAACAAACATAAGTAAGGAGACATCAGCATTTGGGGGTTTATCCGGGCACATTCCACTCTAATATATAACCGAGGAACACCACCGCCAGGAAGGTCTGTTTCCCTAGTTACCAGATTGGGAAAAGCTGAAATGCTGTCGCCCTCTGGCCGTTACCTGCAACAGCAGCTTTAAAACCGGTGCTAAGGGTCACTTCATATGCACCAGTACTGGAGGGCTGTAAATGAAACCTGCCCACAAAATGTCTTGAGGGAGGTAACGGCCAAAATATTTCTAAATGTCACACATACTTCACAAAAACAATTTGAAGAGGTAAGCTGTACTCACAGTTTGAAGAAAAAAAAGGACATGCCAGAAAGCTCAATTTCAAGGGTTTATGAGACGCATGCAAATCCAACCCCAAAGAGGTATATCAGCTCACACTGGTCAGAATATACATCAGCAAAAAAACACTACAAACAGTAAATGCTGAAGGTGTTGTGGAGAAGTGCATACCCTCAGCTTTAAGAGGGACGTAACCTGGTAAGAGCCACTAATGAGAACAGAATGGAGGTGCCTTTGTAAAGTAAACATTTTGCTACTGTATGATCCAGCAGGCCCACTCCTGGGCCTATCACCTAAGAAGACAGAATTGGAAAGACACAGGCAGGCAAATGTGCATTGCCGCTCTATTACAATAGCCAAGACATGGAAGCAACCAAAAAGTCCATCAACAGATGAGTGGACAAAGAAGAACTGGTACATGTACAGAGGGAATATTAGCCAAGGGAAAAAAGGACACAATGCCAGGTGCAGCACCGTAGATGCGTCTAGAGGTAGTCACGCGACTCGTACTAAGTCAGAAAGAGAGAGACACATATCGTATGATATCACTTATAGGTGTTACCTAAAAATTGATACCGGTGAAGATATTTCCACAGAGAAGGGCAATCACAGATTCATTAAACAAACTTATGGTTCACCAATGGAAAGGTGTGAGGATTGGATACATTAGGATATTGGGGTTAACAGACATATACAAACACAGGTGAACTATATAATCACCAAAGACCTACGGAATACCAAGAGAAGACTACTCAACATTCTGTCATAACGTACATGGGACAAGGATCCCAGGAAGAATAGACATATGTATATGTATAAAAGAATCACACCTTGCACACCTACAACATGCCAAACATTGTAATCAAACTTGCTGTGATGAAAAATAAAAATTAAATTAAAAAAACAAACAAGAAATAGTGAGACATAAATTGAAGGGGCTTTCCTGATACATTCCATTCTAAATTACAACCTAGGACACGACTTCCATTGAGGTTCTGTTGCCCTAGTAACCGGGTTTGGTAAAGGAGAACTGCTGCCACCCTGTGGCCGTTTCACACAACAGCAGCTTTAATCCCAGCGCTAATGGTCAGTTGATATTCAAAATAATTGCAGGCCTGTAAATGACACCTCCCTGAAAAAAAATCCTGGGGTCGTATATCGATCAAAACATTCAAAAGACGTCCATATTTCAAAACGACAGTTTCAAGAGGCATAGTTTATGCAAATTTCTCTTCTGTTTCTTTTACTTTCTTTCTTTTTTGTTAACAAAATGGGAATGGAAAAAGGCTGAACATCAGGAATCAATAAAGCCATGCAAATCCAGTGTACAAAAAAGTTCACCTCACAGCTGTCAGAATGGTCATCAGCCAAAAAGTCTACAAAGAATAAATGCTGAAGGGGTTTTAGAGAACTGCATACCCTTTAGCTGCTGGTGGGATGAAACCTGGTCACAGCCAGTAGTGAGAACAGAATGGAGGTGCGTTTAAGGGTAAATATGGAGCTACCATGTGATCTGGTAGGCCCACTCATGGGCCTTTCACCTGATTAGACCAGAATCGAAAAGACACAGGCTGGCAATCCTGCACTGCAGCAACACGTACCATAGCCAAGACCTGGAAGAAACTGAAATGTCCATCAACAGAAAAATGCACCAAGAAGAAGTCGTCCATGTACACAATGGAACATTAGCCATGAAAAAGCATGGAACAGTGCCGTTGGCACCATCATAGAAGGATCTAGAGATAATCACCCAACTTGAAGTAAGAAAGAATCCGAAAGACAGACATCTTAGGACATCACTTATAGGTGTTACCTAAAAATTGATACCCATGAAATAATTTCCAAGAGATGGACACGCATAGATTCAGAAAACCAATTAATGTTTAACCAAATGGAAAGGAATAAGGAATGTATGAACTAGGACATGGGGGTTAACAGATATGCACTAATACTTATGAAATGTATAATCACAAAGTGCCTATGGAATACGAAGAGAGGTCTACTCAACACCCTATAATAACATACACGGGAAAGGATCGAAAGAGGAATAGACAGATACATTGATAGGATGAACCAGAAACTGTACACCTAGGAGAATCTACATTTGTATCAAATTTGCTCTGATAATTAATAAAAATTAAATTTAATAAACAAACAACAATTTAGGAGATATAAGCTCTTGGGGGTTTGCGCTGGCACATTCCACTCTAATTTGCAGCTTACTAACACGATTTCCAGGAAAGCTCTGTTGCCCAAAAACCCAGAGTTGGAAATGTAGAAATGCTGCCGCCTTGTGGCCGTTTCCCTCAAGAGCGGCATTAAACCCACAGCTAATGGTCACTTAACATTCACAAGGACTCAGGGCTGTAAAGGACATCTGCCCTACATAATTGTGCGGAGGTAGGGAATGGCCGAAAAAATTCCAAACTGGCACATTTTTCAAGGAGATAGTATGCAGGGGTAAGTTTTACTCACTCATTTTCAAAAAAGAGGAAAATGGATAAAAGCTCAACATCAGGAATTATTAGACTCATGCAAATCTAACCTCCAAAAAGGTTTCAACTCACACATGCCAACTACCATCAGCTAAAAGTCTGCACACAACAAATGCTGAAGGGGTTTTAGAGAACTGTGTACCCTCTAGCTGCTGGTGAGATGTAAAGTGGTAACAGCCAATAATGAGAACAGAAAGGAGCTGTGTTTCAAAGTAAAAATTGAGCCACCATTCCATTCAGCAGGCCCACCGCTGAGACTCTCACCTGACAAGTCCAGAGTCGAGAAGGCACAGGCTTCAGCAGCTGCACTGCAGGAATTTTCACAATAGCCAAGACACGGAAGCAACCAAAATGTCCATCACCAGATGAGTGGAAAAAGAAGAAGTGGTCCATGTACACAATGGACTATTAGCCATGGAAAACAATGAAACACTGCTCTTTGAGGCACCATAGATGAGCCTAGACATAATCACAGAACATGAGGTAAGTCGGAAAGCAAAAGACATATCCTATGATATCACTTATAGGCGTTATCTAACAACTGACACAAATGAACATATTTCCACAGAGAAAGACACTCACAGGCTTAGAAAACAAACTATGCTTATGTAAAAGGACAGGTGGGGGAATGGAAAAATTAAGATTAGGGTTACCATACATGTACAAATACCTATTAAATACATATAACAGAAAGACCGACCATATAGCAAGGGATGTCTATGGAAAACTCTGCAATAATTTACACGGGAAGTGGCTCTGTACATGAATATATATATATATATATATATATATATATATATATATATGTTATGCACAAATGAACCAGATTGTGTACACTGAGGACAAACAGTATTCTAATCATTACCCCGATTAAAAAAACTAAAACAAGAAGTAATGTGACATAAACTTATTGGGGTTTCTCCTGGCACATTCCATTTTAATTTCCAACCTAGGAACAGGACTTCCAGAAAGGCTCTGCTGCCCTAGGAACCAGATTTGGGAATGGAGAAATGCTGCCGCCTTGTGGCCGTTTCCCAAAACACCAGCTTTAAACCCAGTGCTAATGCTCACTAGATATTCACACTCATTACAGGCCTATGAATGACACCTGACCTCAGAAACAATCCTGGGTTCGAAAATTGACCAAAAAATTCAAAAGAGGGCAACCTTTCAAGAAGACAATTTCCAGAGGTTAACTGTACTCTCTGTTTCTTTCTGTTATTTTAACAGAACTTTAAAAAGGCGTGGAAAAATGCTGAACACTAGGAATAATTCAAGACATGCAAATCCAAATTACAAAATACCTAACAGCTCACACCAGTCAGAATGGCCATCAGCAAAAATTCTGCAAACAGTAAATGCTGAAGGGTTTGAGGAGAAATGCCTACCCTTGGTTCAACGTGGGACATGGTAAGAGCCAGTAAGGAAAACACAAAGGAGGTGCCTTGGAAAGGTAAATACTGAGCTACCATTCAATCAAGCATACCCACTGCTGGGCCTATCGCCTGACAGGATGAGAATCAAAACTAAACAGGCTGGGCTTCCCTGGTGGCGCAGACGTTGAGAGTCCGCCTGCCGATGCAGGGGACACGGGTTCGTGCCCCGGTCCGGGAAGATCCCACATGCCGTGGAGAGGCTGGTCCCGTGAGCTATGGCTGCTGGGCCTGTGCATCCGGAGCCTCTGCTCTGCAACGGGAGGGGCCACCGCAGTGAGAGGCCCACGTACCGCAAAAGAAATCAAAACCATAAAAAAAGATACAGGCTGAAAATCCTGCACTCCAGCAATATTTACCATACACAACACTTGGAAGCTACGAAAATGTCCATCAACAGAGGAATGCACCAAGAACAAGTGGTCCATGTACGCAATGGAATATGACTCCAATAAAAAATATAAATTCAATTTAGAAAACAAACATAAGTAAGGAGACATCAGCATTTCGGGGTTTATCCGGGCACATTCCACTCTAATATATAACCGAGGAACACCACTGCCAGGAAGGTCTGTTTCCCTAGTTACCAGATTGGGAAAAGCAGAAATGCTGCCGCCCTCTGGCCATTACCTGCAACAGCAGCTTTAAAACCGGTGCTAAGGGTCACTTCATATGCACCAGTACTGGAGGGCTGTAAATGAAACCTGCCCACAAAATGTCTTGAGGGAGGTAACGGCCAAAATATTTCTAAATGTCACACATACTTCACGAAAACAATTTGAAGAGGTAAGCTGTACTCACAGTTTGAAGAAAAAAAAGGACATGCCAGAAAGCTCAATTTCAAGGGTTTATGAGACGCATGCAAATCCAACCCCAAAGAGGTATATCAGCTCACACTGGTCAGAATATACATCAGCAAAAAAACACTACAAACAGTAAATGCTGAAGGTGTTGTGGAGAAGTGCATACCCTCAGCTTTAAGAGGGACGAAACCTGGTAAGAGCCACTAATGAGAACAGAATGGAGGTGCCTTTGTAAAGTAAACATTTTGCTACTGTATGATCCAGCAGGCCCACTCCTGGGCCTATAACCTAAGAAGACAGAATTGGAAAGACACAGGCAGGCAAATGTGCATTGCCGCTCTATTACAATAGCCAAGACATGGAAGCAACCAAAAAGTCCATCAACAGATGAGTGGACAAAGAAGAACTGGTACATGTACAGAGGGAATATTAGCCAAGGGAAAAAAGGACACAATGCCAGGTGCAGCACCATAGATGCGTCTAGAGGTAGTCACGCGACTCGTACTAAATCAGAAAGAGAGAGACACATATCGTATGATATCACTTATAGGTGTTACCTAAAAATTGATACCGGTGAAGATATTTCCACAGAGAAGGGCAATCACAGATTCATTAAACAAACTTATGGTTCACCAATGGAAAGGTGTGAGGATTGGATACATTAGGATATTGGGGTTAACAGACATATACAAACACAGGTGAACTATATAATCACCAAAGACCTACGGAATACCAAGAGAAGACTACTCAACATTCTGTCATAACGTACATGGGACAAGGATCCCAGGAAGAATAGACATATGTATATGTATAAAAGAATCACATCTTGCACACCTACAACATGCCAAACATTGTAATCAAACTTGCTGTGATGAAAAATAAAAATTAAATTAAAAAAACAAACAAGAAATAGTGAGACATAAATTGAAGGGGCTTTCCTGATACATTCCATTCTAAATTACAACCTAGAACACGACTTCCATTGAGGTTCTGTTGCCCTAGTAACCGGGTTTGGTAAAGGAGAACTGCTGCCACCTTGTGGCCGTTTCACAGAACAGCAGATTTAATCCCAGCGCTAATGGTCAGTTGATATTCAAAATAATTGCAGGCCTGTAAATGACACCTCCCTGAAAAAAAAATCCTGGGGTCGTATATCGATCAAAACATTCAAAAGACGTCCATATTTCAAAACGACAGTTTCAAGAGGCATAGTTTATGCACATTTCTCTTCTGTTTCTTTTACTTTCTTTCTTTTTTGTTAACAAAATGGGAATGGAAAAAGGCTGATCATCAGGAATCAATAAAGCCATGCAAATCCAGTGTACAAAAAAGTTCACCTCACAGCCGTCAGAATGGTCATCAGCCAAAAAGTCCACAAAGAATAAATGCTGAAGGGGTTTTAGAGAACAGCATACCCTTTAGCTGCTGGTGGGATGAAACCTGGTCACAGCCAGTAGTGAGAACAGAATGGATGTACGTTTAAGGGTAAATATGGAGCTACCATGTGATCTGGTAGGCCCACTCATGGGCCTTTCACCTGATTAGACCAAAATCGAAAAGACACAGGCTGGCAATCCTCCACTGCAGCAACACGTACCATAGCCAAGACCTGGAAGAAACCGAAATGTCCATCAACAGAAAAATGCACCAAGAAGAAGTCGTCCACGTACACAATGGAACATTATCCATGAAAAAGCATGGAACAGTGCCGTTGGCACCATCATAGAAGGATCTAGAGATAATCACCCAACTTGAAGTAAGAAAGAAACCGAAAGACAGACATCTTAGGACATCACTTATAGGTGTTACCTAAAAATTGATACCCATGAAATAATTTCCAAGAGACGGACACGCATAGATTCAGAAAACCAATTAATGTTTAACCAAATGGAAAGGAATAAGGAATGTATGAACTAGGACATGGGGGTTAACAGATATGCACTAATACTTATGAAATGTATAATCACAACGTGCCTATGGAATACGAAGAGTGGTCTACTCAACACCCTATAATAACACACACGGGAAAGGATCGTAAGAGGAATAGACAGATACATTGATAGGATGAACCAGAAACTGTACACCTAGGAGAATCTACATTTGTATCAAATTTGCTCTGATAATTAATAAAAATTAAATTTAATAAACAAACAACAATTTAGGAGATATAAGCTCTTGGGGGTTTGCGCTGGCACATTCCACTCTAATTTGCAGCTTACTAACACGATTTCCAGGAAAGCTCTGTTGCCCAAAAACCCAGAGTTGGAAATGTAGAAATGCTGCCGCCTTGTGGCCGTTTCCCGCAAGAGCGGCATTAAACCCACAGCTAATGGTCACTTAACATTCACAAGGACTCAGGGCTGTAAAGGACACCTGCCCTACATAATTGTGCGGAGGTAGGGAATGGCCGAAAAAATTCCAAACTGGCACATTTTTCAAGGAGATAGTATGCAGCGGTAAGTTTTACTCACTCATTTTCAAAAAAGAGGAAAATGGATAAAAGCTCAACATCAGGAATTATTAGACTCATGCAAATCTAACCTCCAAAAAGGTTTCAACTCACACATGCCAACTACCATCAGCTAAAAGTCTGCACACAACAAATGCTGAAGGGGTTTTAGAGAACTGTGTACCCTCTAGCTGCTGGTGAGATGTAAAGTGGTAACAGCCAATAATGAGAACAGAAAGGAGCTGTGTTTCAAAGTAAAAATTGAGCCACCATTCCATTCAGCAGGCCCACCGCTGAGACTCTCACCTGACAAGTCCAGAGTCGAGAAGGCACAGGCTTCAGCAGCTGCACTGCAGGAATTTTCACAATAGCCAAGACACGGAAGCAACCAAAATGTCCATCACCAGATGAGTGGAAAAAGAAGAAGTGGTCCATGTACACAATGGACTATTAGCCATGGAAAACAATGAAACACTGCTCTTTGAGGCACCATAGATGAGCCTAGAGATAATCACAGAACATGAGGTAAGTCGGAAAGCAAAAGACATATCCTATGATATCACTTATAGGCGTTATCTAACAACTGACACAAATGAACATATTTCCACAGAGAAAGACACTCACAGGCTTAGAAAACAAACTATGCTTATGTAAAAGGACAGGTGGGGGGAATGGAAAAATTAAGATTAGGGTTACCATACGTGTACAAATACCTATTAAATACATATAACAGAAAGACCGACCATATAGCAAGGGATGTCTATGGAAAACTCTGCAATAATTTACACGGGAAGTGGCTCTGTACATGAATATATATATATATATATATGTTATGCACAAATGAACCAGATTGTGTACACTGAGGACAAACTGTATTCTAATCATTACCCCGATTAAAAAAACTAAAACAAGAAGTAATGTGACATAAACTTATTGGGGTTTCTCCTGGCACATTCCATTTTAATTTCCAACCTAGGAACAGGACTTCCAGAAAGGCTCTGCTGCCCTAGGAACCAGATTTGGGAATGGAGAAATGCTGCCGCCTTGTGGCCGTTTCCCAAAACAGCAGCTTTAAACCCAGTGCTAATGCTCACTAGATATTCACACTCATTACAGGCCTATGAATGACACCTGACCTCAGAAACAATCCTGGGTTCGAAAATTGACCAAAAAATTCAAAAGAGGGCAACCTTTCAGGAAGACAATTTCCAGAGGTTAACTGTACTCTCTGTTTCTTTCTGTTATTTTAACAGAACTTTAAAAAGGCGTGGAAAAATGCTGAACACTAGGAATAATTCAAGACATGCAAATCCAAATTACAAAAAACCTATCAGCTCACACCAGTCAGAATGGCCATCAGCAAAAATTCTGCAAACAGTAAATGCTGAAGGGTTTGAGGAGAAATGCCTACCCTTGGTTCAACGTGGGACATGGTAAGAGCCAGTAAGGAAAACACAAAGGAGGTGCCTTGGAAACGTAAATACTGAGCTACCATTCAATCAAGCATACCCACTGCTGGGCCTATCGCCTGACAGGATGAGAATCAAAACTAAACAGGCTGGGCTTCCCTGGTGGCGCAGACGTTGAGAGTCCGCCTGCCGATGCAGGGGACACGGGTTCGTGCCCCGGTCCGGGAAGATCCCACATGCCGTGGAGAGGCTGGTCCCGTGAGCTATGGCTGCTGGGCCTGTGCATCCGGAGCCTCTGCTCTGCAACGGGAGGGGCCACCGCAGTGAGAGGCCCACGTACCGCAAAAGAAATCAAAACCATAAAAAAAGATACAGGCTGAAAATCCTGCACTCCAGCAATATTTACCATAGACAACAGTTGGAAGCTACGAAAATGTCCATCAACAGAGGAATGCACCAAGAACAAGTGGTCCATGTACGCAATGGAATATGACTCCAATAAAAAATATAAATTCAATTTAGAAAACAAACATAAGTAAGGAGACATCAGCATTTGGGGGTTTATCCGGGCACATTCCACTCTAATATATAACCGAGGAACACCACTGCCAGGAAGGTCTGTTTCCCTAGTTACCAGATTGGGAAAAGCTGAAATGCTGCCGCCCTCTGGCCGTTACCTGCAACAGCAGCTTTAAAACCTGTGCTAAGGGTCACTTCATATGCACCAGTACTGGAGGGCTGTAAATGAAACCTGCCCACAAAATGTCTTGAGGGAGGTAACGGCCAAAATATTTCTAAATGTCACACATACTTCACGAAAACAATTTGAAGAGGTAAGCTGTACTCACAGTTTGAAGAAAAAAAAGGACATGCCAGAAAGCTCAATTTCAAGGGTTTATGAGACGCATGCAAATCCAACCCCAAAGAGGTATATCAGCTCACACTGGTCAGAATATACATCAACAAAAAACACTACAAACAGTAAATGCTGAAGGTGTTGTGGAGAAGTGCATACCCTCAGCTTTAAGAGGGACGTAACCTGGTAAGAGCCACTAATGAGAACAGAATGGAGGTGCCTTTGTAAAGTAAACATTTTGCTACTGTATGATCCAGCAGGCCCACTCCTGGGCCTATCACCTAAGAAGACAGAATTGGAAAGACACAGGCAGGCAAATGTGCATTGCCGCTCTATTACAATAGCCAAGACATGGAAGCAACCAAAAAGTCCATCAACAGATGAGTGGACAAAGAAGAACTGGTACATGTACAGAGGGAATATTAGCCAAGGGAAAAAAGGACACAATGCCAGGTGCAGCACCGCAGATGCGTCTAGAGGTAGTCACGCGACTCGTACTAAGTCAGAAAGAGAGAGACACATATCGTATGATATCACTTATAGGTGTTACCTAAAAATTGATACCGGTGAAGATATTTCCACAGAGAAGGGCAATCACAGATTCATTAAACAAACTTATGGTTCACCAATGGAAAGGTGTGAGGATTGGATACATTAGGATATTGGGGTTAACAGACATATACAAACACAGGTGAAATATATAATCACCAAAGACCTACGGAATACCAAGAGAAGACTACTCAACATTCTGTCATAACGTACATGGGACAAGGATCCCAGGAAGAATAGACATATGTATATGTGTAAAAGAACCACATCTTGCACACCTACAACATGCCAAACATTGTAATCAAACTTGCTGTGATGAAAAATAAAAATTAAATTAAAAAAAAACAAACAAGAAATAGTGAGACATAAATTAAAGGTGCTTTCCTGATACATTCCATTCTAAATTACAACCTAAAACACGCCCTCCATTGAGGTTCTGTTGCCCTAGTAACCGGGTTTGGTAAAGGAGAACTGCTGCCACCCTGTGGCCGTTTCACACAACAGCAGCTTTAATCCCAGCGCTAATGGTCAGTTGATATTCAAAATAATTGCAGGCCTGTAAATGACACCTCCCTGAAAAAAAATCCTGGGGTCGTATATCGATCAAAACATTCAAAAGACGTCCATATTTCAAAACGACAGTTTCAAGAGGCATAGTTTATGCACATTTCTCTTCTGTTTCTTTTACTTTCTTTCTTTTTTGTTAACAAAATGGGAATGGAAAAAGGCTGAACATCAGGAATCAATAAAGCCATGCAAATCCAGTGTACAAAAAAGTTCACCTCACAGCCGTCAGAATGGTCATCAGCCAAAAAGTCTACAAAGAATAAATGCTGAAGGGGTTTTAGAGAACCGCGTACCCTTTAGCTGCTGGTGGGATGAAACCTGGTCACAGCCAGTAGTGAGAACAGAATGGAGGTGCGTTTAAGGGTAAATATGGAGCTACCATGTGATCTGGTAGGCCCACTCATGGGCCTTTCACCTGATTAGACCAGAATCGAAAAGACACAGGCTGGCAATCCTGCACTGCAGCAACACGTACCATAGCCAAGACCTGGAAGAAACCGAAATGTCCATCAACAGAAAAATGCACCAAGAAGAAGTCGTCCATGTACACAATGGAATATTAGCCATGAAAAAGCATGGAACAGTGCCGTTGGCACCATCATAGAAGGATCTAGAGATAATCACCCAACTTGAAGTAAGAAAGAATCCGAAAGACAGACATCTTAGGACATCACTTATAGGTGTTACCTAAAATTTGATACCCATGAAATAATTTCCAAGAGACGGACACGCATAGATTCAGAAAACCAATTAATGTTTAACCAAATGGAAAGGAATAAGGAATGTATGAACTAGGACATGGGGGTTAACAGATATGCACTAATACTTATGAAATGTATAATCACAACGTGCCTATGGAATACGAAGAGAGGTCTACTCAACACCCTATAATACCATACACGGGAAAGGATCGAAAGAGGAATAGACAGATACATTGATAGGATGAACCAGAAACTGTACACCTAGGAGAATCTACATTTGTATCAAATTTGCTCTGATAATTAATAAAAATTAAATTTAATAAACAAACAACAATTTAGGAGATATAAGCTCTTGGGGGTTTGCGCTGGCACATTCCACTCTAATTTGCAGCTTACTAACACGATTTCCAGGAAAGCTCTGTTGCCCAAAAACCCAGAGTTGGAAATGTAGAAATGCTGCCGCCTTGTGGCCGTTTCCCTCAAGAGCGGCATTAAACCCACAGCTAATGGTCACTTAACATTCACAAGGACTCAGGGCTGTAAAGGACATCTGCCCTACATAATTGTGCGGAGGTAGGGAATGGCCGAAAAAATTCCAAACTGGCACATTTTTCAAGGAGATAGTATGCAGCGGTAAGTTTTACTCACTCATTTTCAAAAAAGAGGAAAATGGATAAAAGCTCAACATCAGGAATTATTAGACTCATGCAAATCTAACCTCCAAAAAGGTTTCAACTCACACATGCCAACTACCATCAGCTAAAAGTCTGCACACAACAAATGCTGAAGGGGTTTTAGAGAACTGTGTACCCTCTAGCTTCTGGTGAGATGTAAAGTGGTAACAGCCAATAATGAGAACAGAAAGGAGCTGTGTTTCAAAGTAAAAATTGAGCCACCATTCCATTCAGCAGGCCCACCGCTGAGACTCTCACCTGACAAGTCCAGAGTCGAGAAGGCACAGGCTTCAGCAGCTGCACTGCAGGAATTTTCACAATAGCCAAGACACGGAAGCAACCAAAATGTCCATCACCAGATGAGTGGAAAAAGAAGAAGTGGTCCATGTACACAATGGACTATTAGCCATGGAAAACAATGAAACACTGCTCTTTGAGGCACCATAGATGAGCCTAGAGATAATCACAGAACATGAGGTAAGTCGGAAAGCAAAAGACATATCCTATGATATCACTTATAGGCGTTATCTAACAACTGACACAAATGAACATATTTCCACAGAGAAAGACACTCACAGGCTTAGAAAACAAACTATGCTTATGTAAAAGGACAGGTGGGGGAATGGAAAAATTAAGATTAGGGTTACCATACATGTACAAATACCTATTAAATACATATAACAGAAAGACCGACCATATAGCAAGGGATGTCTATGGAAAACTCTGCAATAATTTACACGGGAAGTGGCTCTGTACATGAATATATATATATATATATATATATATATATATATATATATATATGTTATGCACAAATGAACCAGATTGTGTACACTGAGGACAAACAGTATTCTAATCATTACCCCGATTAAAAAAACTAAAACAAGAAGTAATGTGACATAAACTTATTGGGGTTTCTCCTGGCACATTCCATTTTAATTTCCAACCTAGGAACAGGACTTCCAGAAAGGCTCTGCTGCCCTAGGAACCAGATTTGGGAATGGAGAAATGCTGCCGCCTTGTGGCCGTTTCCCAAAACAGCAGCTTTAAACCCAGTGCTAATGCTCACTAGATATTCACACTCATTACAGGCCTATGAATGACACCTGACCTCAGAAACAATCCTGGGTTCGAAAATTGACCAAAAAATTCAAAAGAGGGCAACCTTTCAAGAAGACAATTTCCAGAGGTTAACTGTACTCTCTGTTTCTTTCTGTTATTTTAACAGAACTTTAAAAAGGCGTGGAAAAATGCTGAACACTAGGAATAATTCAAGACATGCAAATCCAAATTACAAAATACCTAACAGCTCACACCAGTCAGAATGGCCATCAGCAAAAATTCTGCAAACAGTAAATGCTGAAGGGTTTGAGGAGAAATGCCTACCCTTGGTTCAACGTGGGACATGGTAAGAGCCAGTAAGGAAAACACAAAGGAGGTGCCTTGGAAAGGTAAATACTGAGCTACCATTCAATCAAGCATACCCACTGCTGGGCCTATCACCTGACAGGATGAGAATCAAAACTAAACAGGCTGGGCTTCCCTGGTGGCGCAGACGTTGAGAGTCCGCCTGCCGATGCAGGGGACACGGGTTCGTGCCCCGGTCAGGGAAGATCCCACATGCCGTGGAGAGGCTGGTCCCGTGAGCTATGGCTGCTGGGCCTGTGCATCCGGAGCCTCTGCTCTGCAACGGGAGGGGCCACCGCAGTGAGAGGCCCACGTACCGCAAAAGAAATCAAAACCATAAAAAAAGATACAGGCTGAAAATCCTGCACTCCAGCAATATTTACCATACACAACACTTGGAAGCTACGAAAATGTCCATCAACAGAGGAATGCACCAAGAACAAGTGGTCCATGTACGCAATGGAATATGACTCCAATAAAAAATATAAATTCAATTTAGAAAACAAACATAAGTAAGGAGACATCAGCATTTCGGGGTTTATCCGGGCACATTCCACTCTAATATATAACCGAGGAACACCACTGCCAGGAAGGTCTGTTTCCCTAGTTACCAGATTGGGAAAAGCAGAAATGCTGCCGCCCTCTGGCCGTTACCTGCAACAGCAGCTTTAAAACCGGTGCTAAGGGTCACTTCATATGCACCAGTACTGGAGGGCTGTAAATGAAACCTGCCCACAAAATGTCTTGAGGGAGGTAACGGCCAAAATATTTCTAAATGTCACACATACTTCACAAAAACAATTTGAAGAGGTAAGCTGTACTCACAGTTTGAAGAAAAAAAAGGACATGCCAGAAAGCTCAATTTCAAGGGTTTATGAGACGCATGCAAATCAAACCCCAAAGAGGTATATCAGCTCACACTGGTCAGAATATACATCAGCAAAAAAACACTACAAACAGTAAATGCTGAAGGTGTTGTGGAGAAGTGCATACCCTCAGCTTTAAGAGGGACGAAACCTGGTAAGAGCCACTAATGAGAACAGAATGGAGGTGCCTTTGTAAAGTAAACATTTTGCTACTGTATGATCCAGCAGGCCCACTCCTGGGCCTATAACCTAAGAAGACAGAATTGGAAAGACACAGGCAGGCAAATGTGCATTGCCGCTCTATTACAATAGCCAAGACATGGAAGCAACCAAAAAGTCCATCAACAGATGAGTGGACAAAGAAGAACTGGTACATGTACAGAGGGAATATTAGCCAAGGGAAAAAAGGACACAATGCCAGGTGCAGCACCGTAGATGCGTCTAGAGGTAGTCACGCGACTCGTACTAAGTCAGAAAGAGAGAGACACATATCGTATGATATCACTTATAGGTGTTACCTAAAAATTGATACCGGTGAAGATATTTCCACAGAGAAGGGCAATCACAGATTCATTAAACAAACTTATGGTTCACCAATGGAAAGGTGTGAGGATTGGATACATTAGGATATTGGGGTTAACAGACATATACAAACACAGGTGAACTATATAATCACCAAAGACCTACGGAATACCAAGAGAAGACTACTCAACATTCTGTCATAACGTACATGGGACAAGGATCCCAGGAAGAATAGACATATGTATATGTATAAAAGAATCACACCTTGCACACCTACAACATGCCAAACATTGTAATCAAACTTGCTGTGATGAAAAATAAAAATTAAATTAAAAAAACAAACAAGAAATAGTGAGACATAAATTGAAGGGGCTTTCCTGATACATTCCATTCTAAATTACAACCTAGGACACGACTTCCATTGAGGTTCTGTTGCCCTAGTAACCGGGTTTGGTAAAGGAGAACTGCTGCCACCTTGTGGCCGTTTCACACAACAGCAGCTTTAATCCCAGCGCTAATGGTCAGTTGATATTCAAAATAATTGCAGGCCTGTAAATGACACCTCCCTGAAAAAAAATCCTGGGGTCGTATATCGATCAAAACATTCAAAAGACGTCCATATTTCAAAACGACAGTTTCAAGAGGCATAGTTTATGCACATTTCTCTTCTGTTTCTTTTACTTTCTTTCTTTTTTGTTAACAAAATGGGAATGGAAAAAGGCTGAACATCAGGAATCAATAAAGCCATGCAAATCCAGTGTACAAAATAGTTCACCTCACAGCCGACAGAATGGTCATCAGCCAAAAAGTCTACAAAGAATA
Organism: Mesoplodon mirus; assembly: GCF_964341445.2. NCBI lineage: Eukaryota > Metazoa > Chordata > Mammalia > Artiodactyla > Ziphiidae > Mesoplodon > Mesoplodon mirus. Next base: position 101,191 of record NW_028295304.1, read on the forward strand.
AATGCTGAAGGGGTTTTAGAGAACTGCATACCCTTTAGCTGCTGGTGGGATGAAACCTGGTCACAGCCAGTAGTGAGAACAGAATGGAGGTGCGTTTAAGGGTAAATATGGAGCTACCATGTGATCTGGTAGGCCCACTCATGGGCCTTTCACCTGATTAGACCAGAATCGAAAAGACACAGGCTGGCAATCCTGCACTGCAGCAACACGTACCATAGCCAAGACATGGAAGAAACCGAAATGTCCATCAACAGAAAAATGCACCAAGAAGAAGTCGTCCACGTACACAATGGAATATTAGCCATGAAAAAGCATGGAACAGTGCCGTTGGCACCATCATAGAAGGATCTAGAGATAATCACCCAACTTGAAGTAAGAAAGAATCCGAAAGACAGACATCTTAGGACATCACTTATAGGTTTTACCTAAAATTTGATACCCATGAAATAATTTCCAAGAGACGGACACGCATAGATTCAGAAAACCAATTAATGTTTAACCAAATGGAAAGGAATAAGGAATGTATGAACTAGGACATGGGGGTTAACAGATATGCACTAATACTTATGAAATGTATAATCACAACGTGCCTATGGAATACGAAGAGAGGTCTACTCAACACCCTATAATAACACACACGGGAAAGGATCGTAAGAGGAATAGACAGATACATTGATAGGATGAACCAGAAACTGTACACCTAGGAGAATCTACATTTGTATCAAATTTGCTCTGATAATTAATAAAAATTAAATTTAATAAACAAACAACAATTTAGGAGATATAAGCTCTTGGGGGTTTGCGCTGGCACATTCCACTCTAATTTGCAGCTTACTAACACGATTTCCAGGAAAGCTCTGTTGCCCAAAAACCCAGAGTTGGAAATGTAGAAATGCTGCCGCCTTGTGGCCGTTTCCCGCAAGAGCGGCATTAAACCCACAGCTAATGGTCACTTAACATTCACAAGGACTCAGGGCTGTAAAGGACACCTGCCCTACATAATTGTGCGGAGGTAGGGTATGGCCGAAAAAATTCCAAACTGGCACATTTTTCACGGAGATAGTATGCAGGGGTAAGTTTTACTCACTCATTTTCAAAAAAGAGGAAAATGGATAAAAGCTCAACATCAGGAATTATTAGACTCATGCAAATCTAACCTCCAAAAAGGTTTCAACTCACACATGCCAACTACCATCAGCTAAAAGTCTGCACACAACAAATGCCGAAGGGGTTTTAGAGAACTGTGTACCCTCTAGCTGCTGGTGAGATGTAAAGTGGTAACAGCCAATAATGAGAACAGAAAGGAGCTGTGTTTCAAAGTAAAAATTGAGCCACCATTCCATTCAGCAGGCCCACCGCTGAGACTCTCACCTGACAAGTCCAGAGTCGAGAAGGCACAGGCTTCAGCAGCTGCACTGCAGGAATTTTCACAATAGCCAAGACACGGAAGCAACCAAAATGTCCATCACCAGATGAGTGGAAAAAGAAGAAGTGGTCCATGTACACAATGGACTATTAGCCATGGAAAACAATGAAACACTGCTCTTTGAGGCACCATAGATGAGCCTAGAGATAATCACAGAACATGAGGTAAGTCGGAAAGCAAAAGACATACCCTATGATATCACTTATAGGCGTTATCTAACAACTGACACAAATGAACATATTTCCACAGAGAAAGACACTCACAGGCTTAGAAAACAAACTATGCTTATGTAAAAGGACAGGTGGGGGGAATGGAAAAATTAAGATTAGGGTTACCATACGTGTACAAATACCTATTAAATACATATAACAGAAAGACCGACCATATAGCAAGGGACGTCTATGGAAAACTCTGCAATAATTTACACGGGAAGTGGCTCTGTACATAAATATATATATATATATATATATATATATATATATATATATATATATATATATGTTATGCACAAATGAACCAGATTGTGTACACTGAGGACAAACAGTATTCTAATCATTACCCCGATTAAAAAAACTAAAACAAGAAGTAATGTGACATAAACTTATTGGGGTTTCTCCTGGCACATTCCATTTTAATTTCCAACCTAGGAACAGGACTTCCAGAAAGGCTCTGCTGCCCTAGGAACCAGATTTGGGAATGGAGAAATGCTGCCGCCTTGTGGCCGTTTCCCAAAACACCAGCTTTAAACCCAGTGCTAATGCTCACTAGATATTCACACTCATTACAGGCCTATGAATGACACCTGACCTCAGAAACAATCCTGGGTTCGAAAATTGACCAAAAAATTCAAAAGAGGGCAACCTTTCAAGAAGACAATTTCCAGAGGTTAACTGTACTCTCTGTTTCTTTCTGTTATTTTAACAGAACTCTAAAAAGGCGTGGAATAATGCTGAACACTAGGAATAATTCAAGACATGCAAATCCAAATTACAAAAAACCTATCAGCTCACACCAGTCAGAATGGCCATCAGCAAAAATTCTGCAAACAGTAAATGCTGAAGGGTTTGAGGAGAAATGCCTACCCTTGGTTCAACGTGGGACATGGTAAGAGCCAGTAAGGAAAACACAAAGGAGGTGCCTTGGAAAGGTAAATACTGAGCTACCATTCAATCAAGCATACCCACTGCTGGGCCTATCGCCTGACAGGATGAGAATCAAAACTAAACAGGCTGGGCTTCCCTGGTGGCGCAGACGTTGAGAGTCCGCCTGCCGATGCAGGGGACACGGGTTCGTGCCCCGGTCAGGGAAGATCCCACATGCCGTGGAGAGGCTGGTCCCGTGAGCTATGGCTGCTGGGCCTGTGCATCCGGAGCCTCTGCTCTGCAACGGGAGGGGCCACCGCAGTGAGAGGCCCACGTACCGCAAAAGAAATCAAAACCATAAAAAAAGATACAGGCTGAAAATCCTGCACTCCAGCAATATTTACCATACACAACACTTGGAAGCTACGAAAATGTCCATCAACAGAGGAATGCACCAAGAACAAGTGGTCCATGTACGCAATGGAATATGACTCCAATAAAAAATATAAATTCAATTTAGAAAACAAACATAAGTAAGGAGACATCAGCATTTGGGGGTTTATCCGGGCACATTCCACTCTAATATATAACCGAGGAACACCACCGCCAGGAAGGTCTGTTTCCCTAGTTACCAGATTGGGAAAAGCTGAAATGCTGTCGCCCTCTGGCCGTTACCTGCAACAGCAGCTTTAAAACCGGTGCTAAGGGTCACTTCATATGCACCAGTACTGGAGGGCTGTAAATGAAACCTGCCCACAAAATGTCTTGAGGGAGGTAACGGCCAAAATATTTCTAAATGTCACACATACTTCACAAAAACAATTTGAAGAGGTAAGCTGTACTCACAGTTTGAAGAAAAAAAAGGACATGCCAGAAAGCTCAATTTCAAGGGTTTATGAGACGCATGCAAATCCAACCCCAAAGAGGTATATCAGCTCACACTGGTCAGAATATACATCAGCAAAAAAACACTACAAACAGTAAATGCTGAAGGTGTTGTGGAGAAGTGCATACCCTCAGCTTTAAGAGGGACGTAACCTGGTAAGAGCCACTAATGAGAACAGAATGGAGGTGCCTTTGTAAAGTAAACATTTTGCTACTGTATGATCCAGCAGGCCCACTCCTGGGCCTATAACCTAAGAAGACAGAATTGGAAAGACACAGGCAGGCAAATGTGCATTGCCGCTCTATTACAATAGCCAAGACATGGAAGCAACCAAAAAGTCCATCAACAGATGAGTGGACAAAGAAGAACTGGTACATGTACAGAGGGAATATTAGCCAAGGGAAAAAAGGACACAATGCCAGGTGCAGCACCGTAGATGCGTCTAGAGGTAGTCACGCGACTCGTACTAAGTCAGAAAGAGAGAGACACATATCGTATGATATCACTTATAGGTGTTACCTAAAAATTGATACCGGTGAAGATATTTCCACAGAGAAGGGCAATCACAGATTCATTAAACAAACTTATGGTTCACCAATGGAAAGGTGTGAGGATTGGATACATTAGGATATTGGGGTTAACAGACATATACAAACACAGGTGAACTATATAATCACCAAAGACCTACGGAATACCAAGAGAAGACTACTCAACATTCTGTCATAACGTACATGGGACAAGGATCCCAGGAAGAATAGACATATGTATATGTATAAAAGAATCACACCTTGCACACCTACAACATGCCAAACATTGTAATCAAACTTGCTGTGATGAAAAATAAAAATTAAATTAAAAAAACAAACAAGAAATAGTGAGACATAAATTGAAGGGGCTTTCCTGATACATTCCATTCTAAAATACAACCTAGGACACGACTTCCATTGAGGTTCTGTTGCCCTAGTAACCGGGTTTGGTAAAGGAGAACTGCTGCCACCCTGTGGCCGTTTCACACAACAGCAGCTTTAATCCCAGCGCTAATGGTCAGTTGATATTCAAAATAATTGCAGGCCTGTAAATGACACCTCCCTGAAAAAAAATCCTGGGGTCGTATATCGATCAAAACATTCAAAAGACGTCCATATTTCAAAACGACAGTTTCAAGAGGCATAGTTTATGCACATTTCTCTTCTGTTTCTTTTACTTTCTTTCTTTTTTGTTAACAAAATGGGAATGGAAAAAGGCTGAACATCAGGAATCAATAAAGCCATGCAAATCCAGTGTACAAAAAAGTTCACCTCACAGCTGTCAGAATGGTCATCAGCCAAAAAGTCTACAAAGAATAAATGCTGAAGGGGTTTTAGAGAACTGCATACCCTTTAGCTGCTGGTGGGATGAAACCTGGTCACAGCCAGTAGTGAGAACAGAATGGAGGTGCGTTTAAGGGTAAATATGGAGCTACCATGTGATCTGGTAGGCCCACTCATGGGCCTTTCACCTGATTAGACCAGAATCGAAAAGACACAGGCTGGCAATCCTGCACTGCAGCAACACGTACCATAGCCAAGACCTGGAAGAAACCGAAATGTCCATCAACAGAAAAATGCACCAAGAAGAAGTCGTCCATGTACACAATGGAACATTAGCCATGAAAAAGCATGGAACAGTGCCGTTGGCACCATCATAGAAGGATCTAGAGATAATCACCCAACTTGAAGTAAGAAAGAATCCGAAAGACAGACATCTTAGGACATCACTTATAGGTGTTACCTAAAAATTGATACCCATGAAATAATTTCCAAGAGATGGACACGCATAGATTCAGAAAACCAATTAATGTTTAACCAAATGGAAAGGAATAAGGAATGTATGAACTAGGACATGGGGGTTAACAGATATGCACTAATACTTATGAAATGTATAATCACAAAGTGCCTATGGAATACGAAGAGAGGTCTACTCAACACCCTATAATAACATACACGGGAAAGGATCGAAAGAGGAATAGACAGATACTTTGATAGGATGAACCAGAAATTGTACACCTAGGAGAATCTACATTTGTATCAAATTTGCTCTGATAATTAATAAAAATTAAATTTAATAAACAAACAACAATTTAGGAGATATAAGCTCTTGGGGGTTTGTGCTGGCACATTCCACTCTAATTTGCAGCTTACTAACACGATTTCCAGGAAAGCTCTGTTGCCCAAAAACCCAGAGTTGGAAATGTAGAAATGCTGCCGCCTTGTGGCCGTTTCCCTCAAGAGCGGCATTAAACCCACAGCTAATGGTCACTTAACATTCACAAGGACTCAGGGCTGTAAAGGACATCTGCCCTACATAATTGTGCGGAGGTAGGGAATGGCCGAAAAAATTCCAAACTGGCACATTTTTCAAGGAGATAGTATGCAGGGGTAAGTTTTACTCACTCATTTTCAAAAAAGAGGAAAATGGATAAAAGCTCAACATCAGGAATTATTAGACTCATGCAAATCTAACCTCCAAAAAGGTTTCAACTCACACATGCCAACTACCATCAGCTAAAAGTCTGCACACAACAAATGCTGAAGGGGTTTTAGAGAACTGTGTACCCTCTAGCTGCTGGTGAGATGTAAAGTGGTAACAGCCAATAATGAGAACAGAAAGGAGCTGTGTTTCAAAGTAAAAATTGAGCCACCATTCCATTCAGCAGGCCCACCACTGAGACTCTCACCTGACAAGTCCAGAGTCGAGAAGGCACAGGCTTCAGCAGCTGCACTGCAGGAATTTTCACAATAGCCAAGACACGGAAGCAACCAAAATGTCCATCACCAGATGAGTGGAAAAAGAAGAAGTGGTCCATGTACACAATGGACTATTAGCCATGGAAAACAATGAAACACTGCTCTTTGAGGCACCATAGATGAGCCTAGACATAATCACAGAACATGAGGTAAGTCGGAAAGCAAAAGACATATCCTATGATATCACTTATAGGCGTTATCTAACAACTGACACAAATGAACATATTTCCACAGAGAAAGACACTCACAGGCTTAGAAAACAAACTATGCTTATGTAAAAGGACAGGTGGGGGAATGGAAAAATTAAGATTAGGGTTACCATACATGTACAAATACCTATTAAATACATATAACAGAAAGACCGACCATATAGCAAGGGATGTCTATGGAAAACTCTGCAATAATTTACACGGGAAGTGGCTCTGTACATGAATATATATATATATATATATATATATATATATATATATATATATATATATATATATATATATGTTATGCACAAATGAACCAGATTGTGTACACTGAGGACAAACAGTATTCTAATCATTACCCCGATTAAAAAAACTAAAACAAGAAGTAATGTGACATAAACTTATTGGGGTTTCTCCTGGCACATTCCATTTTAATTTCCAACCTAGGAACAGGACTTCCAGAAAGGCTCTGCTGCCCTAGGAACCAGATTTGGGAATGGAGAAATGCTGCCGCCTTGTGGCCGTTTCCCAAAACACCAGCTTTAAACCCAGTGCTAATGCTCACTAGATATTCACACTCATTACAGGCCTATGAATGACACCTGACCTCAGAAACAATCCTGGGTTCGAAAATTGACCAAAAAATTCAAAAGAGGGCAACCTTTCAAGAAGACAATTTCCAGAGGTTAACTGTACTCTCTGTTTCTTTCTGTTATTTTAACAGAACTTTAAAAAGGCGTGGAAAAATGCTGAACACTAGGAATAATTCAAGACATGCAAATCCAAATTACAAAATACCTAACAGCTCACACCAGTCAGAATGGCCATCAGCAAAAATTCTGCAAACAGTAAATGCTGAAGGGTTTGAGGAGAAATGCCTACCCTTGGTTCAACGTGGGACATGGTAAGAGCCAGTAAGGAAAACACAAAGGAGGTGCCTTGGAAAGGTAAATACTGAGCTACCATTCAATCAAGCATACCCACTGCTGGGCCTATCGCCTGACAGGATGAGAATCAAAACTAAACAGGCTGGGCTTCCCTGGTGGCGCAGACGTTGAGAGTCCGCCTGCCGATGCAGGGGACACGGGTTCGTGCCCCGGTCCGGGAAGATCCCACATGCCGTGGAGAGGCTGGTCCCGTGAGCTATGGCTGCTGGGCCTGTGCATCCGGAGCCTCTGCTCTGCAACGGGAGGGGCCACCGCAGTGAGAGGCCCACGTACCGCAAAAGAAATCAAAACCATAAAAAAAGATACAGGCTGAAAATCCTGCACTCCAGCAATATTTACCATACACAACACTTGGAAGCTACGAAAATGTCCATCAACAGAGGAATGCACCAAGAACAAGTGGTCCATGTACGCAATGGAATATGACTCCAATAAAAAATATAAATTCAATTTAGAAAACAAACATAAGTAAGGAGACATCAGCATTTGGGGGTTTATCCGGGCACATTCCACTCTAATATATAACCGAGGAACACCACTGCCAGGAAGGTCTGTTTCCCTAGTTACCAGATTGGGAAAAGCAGAAATGCTGCCGCCCTCTGGCCGTTACCTGCAACAGCAGCTTTAAAACCGGTGCTAAGGGTCACTTCATATGCACCAGTACTGGAGGGCTGTAAATGAAACCTGCCCACAAAATGTCTTGAGGGAGGTAACGGCCAAAATATTTCTAAATGTCACACATACTTCACAAAAACAATTTGAAGAGGTAAGCTGTACTCACAGTTTGAAGAAAAAAAAGGACATGCCAGAAAGCTCAATTTCAAGGGTTTATGAGACGCATGCAAATCCAACCCCAAAGAGGTATATCAGCTCACACTGGTCAGAATATACATCAGCAAAAAAACACTACAAACAGTAAATGCTGAAGGTGTTGTGGAGAAGTGCATACCCTCAGCTTTAAGAGGGACGAAACCTGGTAAGAGCCACTAATGAGAACAGAATGGAGGTGCCTTTGTAAAGTAAACATTTTGCTACTGTATGATCCAGCAGGCCCACTCCTGGGCCTATAACCTAAGAAGACAGAATTGGAAAGACACAGGCAGGCAAATGTGCATTGCCGCTCTATTACAATAGCCAAGACATGGAAGCAACCAAAAAGTCCATCAACAGATGAGTGGACAAAGAAGAACTGGTACATGTACAGAGGGAATATTAGCCAAGGGAAAAAAGGACACAATGCCAGGTGCAGCACCGTAGATGCGTCTAGAGGTAGTCACGCGACTCGTACTAAGTCAGAAAGAGAGAGACACATATCGTATGATATCACTTATAGGTGTTACCTAAAAATTGATACCGGTGAAGATATTTCCACAGAGAAGGGCAATCACAGATTCATTAAACAAACTTATGGTTCACCAATGGAAAGGTGTGAGGATTGGATACATTAGGATATTGGGGTTAACAGACATATACAAACACAGGTGAACTATATAATCACCAAAGACCTACGGAATACCAAGAGAAGACTACTCAACATTCTGTCATAACGTACATGGGACAAGGATCCCAGGAAGAATAGACATATGTATATGTATAAAAGAATCACACCTTGCACACCTACAACATGCCAAACATTGTAATCAAACTTGCTGTGATGAAAAATAAAAATTAAATTAAAAAAACAAACAAGAAATAGTGAGACATAAATTGAAGGGGCTTTCCTGATACATTCCATTCTAAAATACAACCTAGGACACGACTTCCATTGAGGTTCTGTTGCCCTAGTAACCGGGTTTGGTAAAGGAGAACTGCTGCCACCCTGTGGCCGTTTCACACAACAGCAGCTTTAATCCCAGCGCTAATGGTCAGTTGATATTCAAAATAATTGCAGGCCTGTAAATGACACCTCCCTGAAAAAAAATCCTGGGGTCGTATATCGATCAAAACATTCAAAAGACGTCCATATTTCAAAACGACAGTTTCAAGAGGCATAGTTTATGCACATTTCTCTTCTGTTTCTTTTACTTTCTTTCTTTTTTGTTAACAAAATGGGAATGGAAAAAGGCTGAACATCAGGAATCAATAAAGCCATGCAAATCCAGTGTACAAAAAAGTTCACCTCACAGCTGTCAGAATGGTCATCAGCCAAAAAGTCTACAAAGAATAAATGCTGAAGGGGTTTTAGAGAACTGCATACCCTTTAGCTGCTGGTGGGATGAAACCTGGTCACAGCCAGTAGTGAGAACAGAATGGAGGTGCGTTTAAGGGTAAATATGGAGCTACCATGTGATCTGGTAGGCCCACTCATGGGCCTTTCACCTGATTAGACCAGAATCGAAAAGACACAGGCTGGCAATCCTGCACTGCAGCAACACGTACCATAGCCAAGACCTGGAAGAAACCGAAATGTCCATCAACAGAAAAATGCACCAAGAAGAAGTCGTCCATGTACACAATGGAACATTAGCCATGAAAAAGCATGGAACAGTGCCGTTGGCACCATCATAGAAGGATCTAGAGATAATCACCCAACTTGAAGTAAGAAAGAATCCGAAAGACAGACATCTTAGGACATCACTTATAGGTGTTACCTAAAAATTGATACCCATGAAATAATTTCCAAGAGATGGACACGCATAGATTCAGAAAACCAATTAATGTTTAACCAAATGGAAAGGAATAAGGAATGTATGAACTAGGACATGGGGGTTAACAGATATGCACTAATACTTATGAAATGTATAATCACAAAGTGCCTATGGAATACGAAGAGAGGTCTACTCAACACCCTATAATAACATACACGGGAAAGGATCGAAAGAGGAATAGACAGATACATTGATAGGATGAACCAGAAACTGTACACCTAGGAGAATCTACATTTGTATCAAATTTGCTCTGATAATTAATAAAAATTAAATTTAATAAACAAACAACAATTTAGGAGATATAAGCTCTTGGGGGTTTGCGCTGGCACATTCCACTCTAATTTGCAGCTTACTAACACGATTTCCAGGAAAGCTCTGTTGCCCAAAAACCCAGAGTTGGAAATGTAGAAATGCTGCCGCCTTGTGGCCGTTTCCCTCAAGAGCGGCATTAAACCCACAGCTAATGGTCACTTAACATTCACAAGGACTCAGGGCTGTAAAGGACATCTGCCCTACATAATTGTGCGGAGGTAGGGAATGGCCGAAAAAATTCCAAACTGGCACATTTTTCAAGGAGATAGTATGCAGGGGTAAGTTTTACTCACTCATTTTCAAAAAAGAGGAAAATGGATAAAAGCTCAACATCAGGAATTATTAGACTCATGCAAATCTAACCTCCAAAAAGGTTTCAACTCACACATGCCAACTACCATCAGCTAAAAGTCTGCACACAACAAATGCCGAAGGGGTTTTAGAGAACTGTGTACCCTCTAGCTGCTGGTGAGATGTAAAGTGGTAACAGCCAATAATGAGAACAGAAAGGAGCTGTGTTTCAAAGTAAAAATTGAGCCACCATTCCATTCAGCAGGCCCACCGCTGAGACTCTCACCTGACAAGTCCAGAGTCGAGAAGGCACAGGCTTCAGCAGCTGCACTGCAGGAATTTTCACAATAGCCAAGACACGGAAGCAACCAAAATGTCCATCACCAGATGAGTGGAAAAAGAAGAAGTGGTCCATGTACACAATGGACTATTAGCCATGGAAAACAATGAAACACTGCTCTTTGAGGCACCATAGATGAGCCTAGAGATAATCACAGAACATGAGGTAAGTCGGAAAGCAAAAGACATATCCTATGATATCACTTATAGGCGTTATCTAACAACTGACACAAATGAACATATTTCCACAGAGAAAGACACTCACAGGCTTAGAAAACAAACTATGCTTATGTAAAAGGACAGGTGGGGGAATGGAAAAATTAAGATTAGGGTTACCATACATGTACAAATACCTATTAAATACATATAACAGAAAGACCGACCATATAGCAAGGGATGTCTATGGAAAACTCTGCAATAATTTACACGGGAAGTGGCTCTGTACATGAATATATATATATATATATATATATATATATATATATATATGTTATGCACAAATGAACCAGATTGTGTACACTGAGGACAAACAGTATTCTAATCATTACCCCGATTAAAAAAACTAAAACAAGAAGTAATGTGACATAAACTTATTGGGGTTTCTCCTGGCACATTCCATTTTAATTTCCAACCTAGGAACAGGACTTCCAGAAAGGCTCTGCTGCCCTAGGAACCAGATTTGGGAATGGAGAAATGCTGCCGCCTTGTGGCCGTTTCCCAAAACACCAGCTTTAAACCCAGTGCTAATGCTCACTAGATATTCACACTCATTACAGGCCTATGAATGACACCTGACCTCAGAAACAATCCTGGGTTCGAAAATTGACCAAAAAATTCAAAAGGGGGCAACCTTTCAAGAAGACAATTTCCAGAGGTTAACTGTACTATCTGTTTCTTTCTGTTATTTTAACAGAACTTTAAAAAGGCGTGGAAAAATGCTGAACACTAGGAATAATTCAAGACATGCAAATCCAAATTACAAAATACCTAACAGCTCACACCAGTCAGAATGGCCATCAGCAAAAATTCTGCAAACAGTAAATGCTGAAGGGTTTGAGGAGAAATGCCTACCCTTGGTTCAACGTGGGACATGGTAAGAGCCAGTAAGGAAAACACAAAGGAGGTGCCTTGGAAAGGTAAATACTGAGCTACCATTCAATCAAGCATACCCACTGCTGGGCCTATCACCTGACAGGATGAGAATCAAAACTAAACAGGCTGGGCTTCCCTGGTGGCGCAGACGTTGAGAGTCCGCCTGCCGATGCAGGGGACACGGGTTCGTGCCCCGGTCCGGGAAGATCCCACATGCCGTGGAGAGGCTGGTCCCGTGAGCTATGGCTGCTGGGCCTGTGCATCCGGAGCCTCTGCTCTGCAACGGGAGGGGCCACCGCAGTGAGAGGCCCACGTACCGCAAAAGAAATCAAAACCATAAAAAAAGATACAGGCTGAAAATCCTGCACTCCAGCAATATTTACCATAGACAACAGTTGGAAGCTACGAAAATGTCCATCAACAGAGGAATGCACCAAGAACAAGTGGTCCATGTACGCAATGGAATATGACTCCAATAAAAAATATAAATTCAATTTAGAAAACAAACATAAGTAAGGAGACATCAGCATTTCGGGGTTTATCCGGGCACATTCCACTCTAATATATAACTGAGGAACACCACTGCCAGGAAGGTCTGTTTCCCTAGTTACCAGATTGGGAAAAGCAGAAATGCTGCCGCCCTCTGGCCGTTACCTGCAACAGCAGCTTTAAAACCGGTGCTAAGGGTCACTTCATATGCACCAGTACTGGAGGGCTGTAAATGAAACCTGCCCACAAAATGTCTTGAGGGAGGTAACGGCCAAAATATTTCTAAATGTCACACATACTTCACGAAAACAATTTGAAGAGGTAAGCTGTACTCACAGTTTGAAGAAAAAAAAGGACATGCCAGAAAGCTCAATTTCAAGGGTTTATGAGACGCATGCAAATCCAACCCCAAAGAGGTATATCAGCTCACACTGGTCAGAATATACATCAGCAAAAAAACACTACAAACAGTAAATGCTGAAGGTGTTGTGGAGAAGTGCATACCCTCAGCTTTAAGAGGGACGAAACCTGGTAAGAGCCACTAATGAGAACAGAATGGAGGTGCCTTTGTAAAGTAAACATTTTGCTACTGTATGATCCAGCAGGCCCACTCCTGGGCCTATCACCTAAGAAGACAGAATTGGAAAGACACAGGCAGGCAAATGTGCATTGCCGCTCTATTACAATAGCCAAGACATGGAAGCAACCAAAAAGTCCATCAACAGATGAGTGGACAAAGAAGAACTGGTACATGTACAGAGGGAATATTAGCCAAGGGAAAAAAGGACACAATGCCAGGTGCAGCACCATAGATGCGTCTAGAGGTAGTCACGCGACTCGTACTAAATCAGAAAGAGAGAGACACATATCGTATGATATCACTTATAGGTGTTACCTAAAAATTGATACCGGTGAAGATATTTCCACAGAGAAGGGCAATCACAGATTCATTAAACAAACTTATGGTTCACCAATGGAAAGGTGTGAGGATTGGATACATTAGGATATTGGGGTTAACAGACATATACAAACACAGGTGAACTATATAATCACCAAAGACCTACGGAATACCAAGAGAAGACTACTCAACATTCTGTCATAACGTACATGGGACAAGGATCCCAGGAAGAATAGACATATGTATATGTATAAAAGAATCACATCTTGCACACCTACAACATGCCAAACATTGTAATCAAACTTGCTGTGATGAAAAATAAAAATTAAATTAAAAAAACAAACAAGAAATAGTGAGACATAAATTGAAGGGGCTTTCCTGATACATTCCATTCTAAATTACAACCTAGAACACGACTTCCATTGAGGTTCTGTTGCCCTAGTAACCGGGTTTGGTAAAGGAGAACTGCTGCCACCTTGTGGCCGTTTCACAGAACAGCAGATTTAATCCCAGCGCTAATGGTCAGTTGATATTCAAAATAATTGCAGGCCTGTAAATGACACCTCCCTGAAAAAAAAATCCTGGGGTCGTATATCGATCAAAACATTCAAAAGACGTCCATATTTCAAAACGACAGTTTCAAGAGGCATAGTTTATGCACATTTCTCTTCTGTTTCTTTTACTTTCTTTCTTTTTTGTTAACAAAATGGGAATGGAAAAAGGCTGATCATCAGGAATCAATAAAGCCATGCAAATCCAGTGTACAAAAAAGTTCACCTCACAGCCGTCAGAATGGTCATCAGCCAAAAAGTCTACAAAGAATAAATGCTGAAGGGGTTTTAGAGAACAGCATACCCTTTAGCTGCTGGTGGGATGAAACCTGGTCACAGCCAGTAGTGAGAACAGAATGGAGGTGCGTTTAAGGGTAAATATGGAGCTACCATGTGATCTGGTAGGCCCACTCATGGGCCTTTCACCTGATTAGACCAGAATCGAAAAGACACAGGCTGGCAATCCTGCACTGCAGCAACACGTACCATAGCCAAGACCTGGAAGAAACCGAAATGTCCATCAACAGAAAAATGCACCAAGAAGAAGTCGTCCATGTACACAATGGAACATTAGCCATGAAAAAGCATGGAACAGTGCCGTTGGCACCATCATAGAAGGATCTAGAGATAATCACCCAACTTGAAGTAAGAAAGAATCCGAAAGACAGACATCTTAGGACATCACTTATAGGTGTTACCTAAAAATTGATACCCATGAAATAATTTCCAAGAGATGGACACGCATAGATTCAGAAAACCAATTAATGTTTAACCAAATGGAAAGGAATAAGGAATGTATGAACTAGGACATGGGGGTTAACAGATATGCACTAATACTTATGAAATGTATAATCACAAAGTGCCTATGGAATACGAAGAGAGGTCTACTCAACACCCTATAATAACATACACGGGAAAGGATCGAAAGAGGAATAGACAGATACATTGATAGGATGAACCAGAAACTGTACACCTAGGAGAATCTACATTTGTATCAAATTTGCTCTGATAATTAATAAAAATTAAATTTAATAAACAAACAACAATTTAGGAGATATAAGCTCTTGGGGGTTTGCGCTGGCACATTCCACTCTAATTTGCAGCTTACTAACACGATTTCCAGGAAAGCTCTGTTGCCCAAAAACCCAGAGTTGGAAATGTAGAAATGCTGCCGCCTTGTGGCCGTTTCCCTCAAGAGCGGCATTAAACCCACAGCTAATGGTCACTTAACATTCACAAGGACTCAGGGCTGTAAAGGACATCTGCCCTACATAATTGTGCGGAGGTAGGGAATGGCCGAAAAAATTCCAAACTGGCACATTTTTCAAGGAGATAGTATGCAGGGGTAAGTTTTACTCACTCATTTTCAAAAAAGAGGAAAATGGATAAAAGCTCAACATCAGGAATTATTAGACTCATGCAAATCTAACCTCCAAAAAGGTTTCAACTCACACATACCAACTACCATCAGCTAAAAGTCTGCACACAACAAATGCTGAAGGGGTTTTAGAGAACTGTGTACCCTCTAGCTGCTGGTGAGATGTAAAGTGGTAACAGCCAATAATGAGAACAGAAAGGAGCTGTGTTTCAAAGTAAAAATTGAGCCACCATTCCATTCAGCAGGCCCACCGCTGAGACTCTCACCTGACAAGTCCAGAGTCGAGAAGGCACAGGCTTCAGCAGCTGCACTGCAGGAATTTTCACAATAGCCAAGACACGGAAGCAACCAAAATGTCCATCACCAGATGAGTGGAAAAAGAAGAAGTGGTCCATGTACACAATGGACTATTAGCCATGGAAAACAATGAAACACTGCTCTTTGAGGCACCATAGATGAGCCTAGAGATAATCACAGAACATGAGGTAAGTCGGAAAGCAAAAGACATATCCTATGATATCACTTATAGGCGTTATCTAACAACTGACACAAATGAACATATTTCCACAGAGAAAGACACTCACAGGCTTAGAAAACAAACTATGCTTATGTAAAAGGACAGGTGGGGGAATGGAAAAATTAAGATTAGGGTTACCATACATGTACAAATACCTATTAAATACATATAACAGAAAGACCGACCATATAGCAAGGGATGTCTATGGAAAACTCTGCAATAATTTACACGGGAAGTGGCTCTGTACATGAATATATATATATATATATATATATATATATATATATATATATATATATATGTTATGCACAAATGAACCAGATTGTGTACACTGAGGACAAACAGTATTCTAATCATTACCCCGATTAAAAAAACTAAAACAAGAAGTAATGTGACATAAACTTATTGGGGTTTCTCCTGGCACATTCCATTTTAATTTCCAACCTAGGAACAGGACTTCCAGAAAGGCTCTGCTGCCCTAGGAACCAGATTTGGGAATGGAGAAATGCTGCCGCCTTGTGGCCGTTTCCCAAAACACCAGCTTTAAACCCAGTGCTAATGCTCACTAGATATTCACACTCATTACAGGCCTATGAATGACACCTGACCTCAGAAACAATCCTGGGTTCGAAAATTGACCAAAAAATTCAAAAGGGGGCAACCTTTCAAGAAGACAATTTCCAGAGGTTAACTGTACTATCTGTTTCTTTCTGTTATTTTAACAGAACTTTAAAAAGGCGTGGAAAAATGCTGAACACTAGGAATAATTCAAGACATGCAAATCCAAATTACAAAATACCTAACAGCTCACACCAGTCAGAATGGCCATCAGCAAAAATTCTGCAAACAGTAAATGCTGAAGGGTTTGAGGAGAAATGCCTACCCTTGGTTCAACGTGGGACATGGTAAGAGCCAGTAAGGAAAACACAAAGGAGGTGCCTTGGAAAGGTAAATACTGAGCTACCATTCAATCAAGCATACCCACTGCTGGGCCTATCACCTGACAGGATGAGAATCAAAACTAAACAGGCTGGGCTTCCCTGGTGGCGCAGACGTTGAGAGTCCGCCTGCCGATGCAGGGGACACGGGTTCGTGCCCCGGTCCGGGAAGATCCCACATGCCGTGGAGAGGCTGGTCCCGTGAGCTATGGCTGCTGGGCCTGTGCATCCGGAGCCTCTGCTCTGCAACGGGAGGGGCCACCGCAGTGAGAGGCCCACGTACCGCAAAAGAAATCAAAACCATAAAAAAAGATACAGGCTGAAAATCCTGCACTCCAGCAATATTTACCATAGACAACAGTTGGAAGCTACGAAAATGTCCATCAACAGAGGAATGCACCAAGAACAAGTGGTCCATGTACGCAATGGAATATGACTCCAATAAAAAATATAAATTCAATTTAGAAAACAAACATAAGTAAGGAGACATCAGCATTTCGGGGTTTATCCGGGCACATTCCACTCTAATATATAACTGAGGAACACCACTGCCAGGAAGGTCTGTTTCCCTAGTTACCAGATTGGGAAAAGCAGAAATGCTGCCGCCCTCTGGCCGTTACCTGCAACAGCAGCTTTAAAACCGGTGCTAAGGGTCACTTCATATGCACCAGTACTGGAGGGCTGTAAATGAAACCTGCCCACAAAATGTCTTGAGGGAGGTAACGGCCAAAATATTTCTAAATGTCACACATACTTCACGAAAACAATTTGAAGAGGTAAGCTGTACTCACAGTTTGAAGAAAAAAAAGGACATGCCAGAAAGCTCAATTTCAAGGGTTTATGAGACGCATGCAAATCCAACCCCAAAGAGGTATATCAGCTCACACTGGTCAGAATATACATCAGCAAAAAAACACTACAAACAGTAAATGCTGAAGGTGTTGTGGAGAAGTGCATACCCTCAGCTTTAAGAGGGACGAAACCTGGTAAGAGCCACTAATGAGAACAGAATGGAGGTGCCTTTGTAAAGTAAACATTTTGCTACTGTATGATCCAGCAGGCCCACTCCTGGGCCTATCACCTAAGAAGACAGAATTGGAAAGACACAGGCAGGCAAATGTGCATTGCCGCTCTATTACAATAGCCAAGACATGGAAGCAACCAAAAAGTCCATCAACAGATGAGTGGACAAAGAAGAACTGGTACATGTACAGAGGGAATATTAGCCAAGGGAAAAAAGGACACAATGCCAGGTGCAGCACCATAGATGCGTCTAGAGGTAGTCACGCGACTCGTACTAAATCAGAAAGAGAGAGACACATATCGTATGATATCACTTATAGGTGTTACCTAAAAATTGATACCGGTGAAGATATTTCCACAGAGAAGGGCAATCACAGATTCATTAAACAAACTTATGGTTCACCAATGGAAAGGTGTGAGGATTGGATACATTAGGATATTGGGGTTAACAGACATATACAAACACAGGTGAACTATATAATCACCAAAGACCTACGGAATACCAAGAGAAGACTACTCAACATTCTGTCATAACGTACATGGGACAAGGATCCCAGGAAGAATAGACATATGTATATGTATAAAAGAATCACATCTTGCACACCTACAACATGCCAAACATTGTAATCAAACTTGCTGTGATGAAAAATAAAAATTAAATTAAAAAAACAAACAAGAAATAGTGAGACATAAATTGAAGGGGCTTTCCTGATACATTCCATTCTAAATTACAACCTAGAACACGACTTCCATTGAGGTTCTGTTGCCCTAGTAACCGGGTTTGGTAAAGGAGAACTGCTGCCACCTTGTGGCCGTTTCACAGAACAGCAGATTTAATCCCAGCGCTAATGGTCAGTTGATATTCAAAATAATTGCAGGCCTGTAAATGACACCTCCCTGAAAAAAAAATCCTGGGGTCGTATATCGATCAAAACATTCAAAAGACGTCCATATTTCAAAACGACAGTTTCAAGAGGCATAGTTTATGAACATTTCTCTTCTGTTTCTTTTACTTTCTTTCTTTTTTGTTAACAAAATGGGAATGGAAAAAGGCTGATCATCAGGAATCAATAAAGCCATGCAAATCCAGTGTACAAAAAAGTTCACCTCACAGCCGTCAGAATGGTCATCAGCCAAAAAGTCTACAAAGAATAAATGCTGAAGGGGTTTTAGAGAACAGCATACCCTTTAGCTGCTGGTGGGATGAAACCTGGTCACAGCCAGTAGTGAGAACAGAATGGATGTACGTTTAAGGGTAAATATGGAGCTACCATGTGATCTGGTAGGCCCACTCATGGGCCTTTCACCTGATTAGACCAGAATCGAAAAGACACAGGCTGGCAATCCTCCACTGCAGCAACACGTACCATAGCCAAGACATGGAAGAAACCGAAATGTCCATCAACAGAAAAATGCACCAAGAAGAAGTCGTCCACGTACACAATGGAACATTATCCATGAAAAAGCATGGAACAGTGCCGTTGGCACCATCATAGAAGGATCTAGAGATAATCACCCAACTTGAAGTAAGAAAGAAACCGAAAGACAGACATCTTAGGACATCACTTATAGGTGTTACCTAAAAATTGATACCCATGAAATAATTTCCAAGAGACGGACACGCATAGATTCAGAAAACCAATTAATGTTTAACCAAATGGAAAGGAATAAGGAATGTATGAACTAGGACATGGGGGTTAACAGATATGCACTAATACTTATGAAATGTATAATCACAACGTGCCTATGGAATACGAAGAGAGGTCTACTCAACACCCTATAATAACACACACGGGAAAGGATCGTAAGAGGAATAGACAGATACATTGATAGGATGAACCAGAAACTGTACACCTAGGAGAATCTACATTTGTATCAAATTTGCTCTGATAATTAATAAAAATTAAATTTAATAAACAAACAACAATTTAGGAGATATAAGCTCTTGGGGGTTTGCGCTGGCACATTCCACTCTAATTTGCAGCTTACTAACACGATTTCCAGGAAAGCTCTGTTGCCCAAAAACCCAGAGTTGGAAATGTAGAAATGCTGCCGCCTTGTGGCCGTTTCCCGCAAGAGCGGCATTAAACCCACAGCTAATGGTCACTTAACATTTACAAGGACTCAGGGCTGTAAAGGACACCTGCCCTACATAATTGTGCGGAGGTAGGGAATGGCCGAAAAAATTCCAAACTGGCACATTTTTCAAGGAGATAGTATGCAGCGGTAAGTTTTACTCACTCATTTTCAAAAAAGAGGAAAATGGATAAAAGCTCAACATCAGGAATTATTAGACTCATGCAAATCTAACCTCCAAAAAGGTTTCAACTCACACATGCCAACTACCATCAGCTAAAAGTCTGCACACAACAAATGCTGAAGGGGTTTTAGAGAACTGTGTACCCTCTAGCTGCTGGTGAGATGTAAAGTGGTAACAGCCAATAATGAGAACAGAAAGGAGCTGTGTTTCAAAGTAAAAATTGAGCCACCATTCCATTCAGCAGGCCCACCGCTGAGACTCTCACCTGACAAGTCCAGAGTCGAGAAGGCACAGGCTTCAGCAGCTGCACTGCAGGAATTTTCACAATAGCCAAGACACGGAAGCAACCAAAATGTCCATCACCAGATGAGTGGAAAAAGAAGAAGTGGTCCATGTACACAATGGACTATTAGCCATGGAAAACAATGAAACACTGCTCTTTGAGGCACCATAGATGAGCCTAGAGATAATCACAGAACATGAGGTAAGTCGGAAAGCAAAAGACATATCCTATGATATGACTTATAGGCGTTATCTAACAACTGACACAAATGAACATATTTCCACAGAGAAAGACACTCACAGG
The DNA here is from genome assembly GCF_964341445.2 of Mesoplodon mirus. Lineage (NCBI taxonomy): Eukaryota > Metazoa > Chordata > Mammalia > Artiodactyla > Ziphiidae > Mesoplodon > Mesoplodon mirus. Next base: position 121,834 of record NW_028295304.1, read on the forward strand.
CTTAGAAAACAAACTATGCTTATCTAAAAGGACAGGTGGGGGGAATGGAAAAATTAAGATTAGGGTTACCATACGTGTACAAATACCTATTAAATACATATAACAGAAAGACCGACCATATAGCAAGGGATGTCTATGGAAAACTCTGCAATAATTTACACGGGAAGTGGCTCTGTACATGAATATATATATATATATATATGTTATGCACAAATGAACCAGATTGTGTACACTGAGGACAAACTGTATTCTAATCATTACCCCGATTAAAAAAACTAAAACAAGAAGTAAAGTGACATAAACTTATTGGGGTTTCTCCTGGCACATTCCATTTTAATTTCCAACCTAGGAACAGGACTTCCAGAAAGGCTCTGCTGCCCTAGGAACCAGATTTGGGAATGGAGAAATTCTGCCGCCTTGTGGCCGTTTCCAAAAACAGCAGCTTTAAACCCAGTGCTAATGCTCACTAGATATTCACACTCATTACAGGCCTATGAATGACACCTGACCTCAGAAACAATCCTGGGTTCGAAAATTGACCAAAAAATTCAAAAGAGGGCAACCTTTCAGGAAGACAATTTCCAGAGGTTAACTGTACTCTCTGTTTCTTTCTGTTATTTTAACAGAACTTTAAAAAGGCGTGGAAAAATGCTGAACACTAGGAATAATTCAAGACATGCAAATCCAAATTACAAAAAACCTATCAGCTCACACCAGTCAGAATGGCCATCAGCAAAAATTCTGCAAACAGTAAATGCTGAAGGGTTTGAGGAGAAATGCCTACCCTTGGTTCAACGTGGGACATGGTAAGAGCCAGTAAGGAAAACACAAAGGAGGTGCCTTGGAAAGGTAAATACTGAGCTACCATTCAATCAAGCATACCCACTGCTGGGCCTATCACCTGACAGGATGAGAATCAAAACTAAACAGGCTGGGCTTCCCTGGTGGCGCAGACGTTGAGAGTCCGCCTGCCGATGCAGGGGACACGGGTTCGTGCCCCGGTCCGGGAAGATCCCACATGCCGTGGAGAGGCTGGTCCCGTGAGCTATGGCTGCTGGGCCTGTGCATCCGGAGCTTCTGCTCTGCAACGGGAGGGGCCACCGCAGTGAGAGGCCCACGTACCGCAAAAGAAATCAAAACCATAAAAAAAGATACAGGCTGAAAATCCTGCACTCCAGCAATATTTACCATAGACAACAGTTGGAAGCTACGAAAATGTCCATCAACACAGGAATGCACCAAGAACAAGTGGTCCATGTACGCAATGGAATATGACTCCAATAAAAAATATAAATTCAATTTAGAAAACAAACATAAGTAAGGAGACATCAGCATTTGGGGGTTTATCCGGGCACATTCCACTCTAATATATAACCGAGGAACACCACTGCCAGGAAGGTCTGTTTCCCTAGTTACCAGATTGGGAAAAGCTGAAATGCTGCCGCCCTCTGGCCGTTACCTGCAACAGCAGCTTTAAAACCTGTGCTAAGGGTCACTTCATATGCACCAGTACTGGAGGGCTGTAAATGAAACCTGCCCACAAAATGTCTTGAGGGAGGTAACGGCCAAAATATTTCTAAATGTCACACATACTTCACGAAAACAATTTGAAGAGGTAAGCTGTACTCACAGTTTGAAGAAAAAAAAGGACATGCCAGAAAGCTCAATTTCAAGGGTTTATGAGACGCATGCAAATCCAACCCCAAAGAGGTATATCAGCTCACACTGGTCAGAATATACATCAACAAAAAACACTACAAACAGTAAATGGTGAAGGTGTTGTGGAGAAGTGCATTCCCTCAGCTTTAAGAGGGACGTAACCTGGTAAGAGCCACTAATGAGAACAGAATGGAGGTGCCTTTGTAAAGTAAACATTTTGCTACTGTATGATCCAGCAGGCCCACTCCTGGGCCTATCACCTAAGAAGACAGAATTGGAAAGACACAGGCAGGCAAATGTGCATTGCCGCTCTATTACAATAGCCAAGACATGGAAGCAACCAAAAAGTCCATCAACAGATGAGTGGACAAAGAAGAACTGGTACATGTACAGAGGGAATATTAGCCAAGGGAAAAAAGGACACAATGCCAGGTGCAGCACCGTAGATGCGTCTAGAGGTAGTCACGCGACTCGTACTAAGTCAGAAAGAGAGAGACACATATCGTATGATATCACTTATAGGTGTTACCTAAAAATTGATACCGGTGAAGATATTTCCACAGAGAAGGGCAATCACAGATTCATTAAACAAACTTATGGTTCACCAATGGAAAGGTGTGAGGATTGGATACATTAGGATATTGGGGTTAACAGACATATACAAACACAGGTGAAATATATAATCACCAAAGACCTACGGAATACCAAGAGAAGACTACTCAACATTCTGTCATAACGTACATGGGACAAGGATCCCAGGAAGAATAGACATATGTATATGTGTAAAAGAACCACATCTTGCACACCTACAACATGCCAAACATTGTAATCAAACTTGCTGTGATGAAAAATAAAAATTAAATTAAAAAAAAACAAACAAGAAATAGTGAGACATAAATTAAAGGTGCTTTCCTGATACATTCCATTCTAAATTACAACCTAGAACACGCCCTCCATTGAGGTTCTGTTGCCCTAGTAACCGGGTTTGGTAAAGGAGAACTGCTGCCACCTTGTGGCCGTTTCACACAACAGCAGCTTTAATCCCAGCGCTAATGGTCAGTTGATATTCAAAATAATTGCAGGCCTGTAAATGACACCTCCCTGAAAAAAAATCCTGGGGTCGTATATCGATCAAAACATTCAAAAGACGTCCATATTTCAAAACGACAGTTTCAAGAGGCATAGTTTATGCACATTTCTCTTCTGTTTCTTTTACTTTCTTTCTTTTTTGTTAACAAAATGGGAATGGAAAAAGGCTGAACATCAGGAATCAATAAAGCCATGCAAATCCAGTGTACAAAAAAGTTCACCTCACAGCCGTCAGAATGGTCATCAGCCAAAAAGTCTACAAAGAATAAATGCTGAAGGGGTTTTAGAGAACCGCGTACCCTTTAGCTGCTGGTGGGATGAAACCTGGTCACAGCCAGTAGTGAGAACAGAATGGAGGTGCGTTTAAGGGTAAATATGGAGCTACCATGTGATCTGGTAGGCCCACTCATGGGCCTTTCACCTGATTAGACCAGAATCGAAAAGACACAGGCTGGCAATCCTGCACTGCAGCAACACGTACCATAGCCAAGACCTGGAAGAAACCGAAATGTCCATCAACAGAAAAATGCACCAAGAAGAAGTCGTCCATGTACACAATGGAATATTAGCCATGAAAAAGCATGGAACAGTGCCGTTGGCACCATCATAGAAGGATCTAGAGATAATCACCCAACTTGAAGTAAGAAAGAATCCGAAAGACAGACATCTTAGGACATCACTTATAGGTGTTACCTAAAATTTGATACCCATGAAATAATTTCCAAGAGACGGACACGCCTAGATTCAGAAAACCAATTAATGTTTAACCAAATGGAAAGGAATAAGGAATGTATGAACTAGGACATGGGGGTTAACAGATATGCACTAATACTTATGAAATGTATAATCACAACGTGCCTATGGAATACGAAGAGAGGTCTACTCAACACCCTATAATACCATACACGGGAAAGGATCGAAAGAGGAATAGACAGATACATTGATAGGATGAACCAGAAACTGTACACCTAGGAGAATCTACATTTGTATCAAATTTGCTCTGATAATTAATAAAAATTAAATTTAATAAACAAACAACAATTTAGGAGATATAAGCTCTTGGGGGTTTGCGCTGGCACATTCCACTCTAATTTGCAGCTTACTAACACGATTTCCAGGAAAGCTCTGTTGCCCAAAAACCCAGAGTTGGAAATGTAGAAATGCTGCCGCCTTGTGGCCGTTTCCCTCAAGAGCGGCATTAAACCCACAGCTAATGGTCACTTAACATTCACAAGGACTCAGGGCTGTAAAGGACATCTGCCCTACATAATTGTGCGGAGGTAGGGAATGGCCGAAAAAATTCCAAACTGGCACATTTTTCAAGGAGATAGTATGCAGCGGTAAGTTTTACTCACTCATTTTCAAAAAAGAGGAAAATGGATAAAAGCTCAACATCAGGAATTATTAGACTCATGCAAATCTAACCTCCAAAAAGGTTTCAACTCACACATGCCAACTACCATCAGCTAAAAGTCTGCACACAACAAATGCTGAAGGGGTTTTAGAGAACTGTGTACCCTCTAGCTGCTGGTGAGATGTAAAGTGGTAACAGCCAATAATGAGAACAGAAAGGAGCTGTGTTTCAAAGTAAAAATTGAGCCACCATTCCATTCAGCAGGCCCACCGCTGAGACTCTCACCTGACAAGTCCAGAGTCGAGAAGGCACAGGCTTCAGCAGCTGCACTGCAGGAATTTTCACAATAGCCAAGACACGGAAGCAACCAAAATGTCCATCACCAGATGAGTGGAAAAAGAAGAAGTGGTCCATGTACACAATGGACTATTAGCCATGGAAAACAATGAAACACTGCTCTTTGAGGCACCATAGATGAGCCTAGAGATAATCACAGAACATGAGGTAAGTCGGAAAGCAAAAGACATATCCTATGATATCACTTATAGGCGTTATCTAACAACTGACACAAATGAACATATTTCCACAGAGAAAGACACTCACAGGCTTAGAAAACAAACTATGCTTATGTAAAAGGACAGGTGGGGGAATGGAAAAATTAAGATTAGGGTTACCATACATGTACAAATACCTATTAAATACATATAACAGAAAGACCGACCATATAGCAAGGGATGTCTATGGAAAACTCTGCAATAATTTACACGGGAAGTGGCTCTGTACATGAATATATATATATATATATATATATATATATATATATATATATATATATATATATATATATATATATATGTTATGCACAAATGAACCAGATTGTGTACACTGAGGACAAACAGTATTCTAATCATTACCCCGATTAAAAAAACTAAAACAAGAAGTAATGTGACATAAACTTATTGGGGTTTCTCCTGGCACATTCCATTTTAATTTCCAACCTAGGAACAGGACTTCCAGAAAGGCTCTGCTGCCCTAGGAACCAGATTTGGGAATGGAGAAATGCTGCCGCCTTGTGGCCGTTTCCCAAAACAGCAGCTTTAAACCCAGTGCTAATGCTCACTAGATATTCACACTCATTACAGGCCTATGAATGACACCTGACCTCAGAAACAATCCTGGGTTCGAAAATTGACCAAAAAATTCAAAAGAGGGCAACCTTTCAAGAAGACAATTTCCAGAGGTTAACTGTACTCTCTGTTTCTTTCTGTTATTTTAACAGAACTTTAAAAAGGCGTGGAAAAATGCTGAACACTAGGAATAATTCAAGACATGCAAATCCAAATTACAAAATACCTAACAGCTCACACCAGTCAGAATGGCCATCAGCAAAAATTCTGCAAACAGTAAATGCTGAAGGGTTTGAGGAGAAATGCCTACCCTTGGTTCAACGTGGGACATGGTAAGAGCCAGTAAGGAAAACACAAAGGAGGTGCCTTGGAAAGGTAAATACTGAGCTACCATTCAATCAAGCATACCCACTGCTGGGCCTATCACCTGACAGGATGAGAATCAAAACTAAACAGGCTGGGCTTCCCTGGTGGCGCAGACGTTGAGAGTCCGCCTGCCGATGCAGGGGACACGGGTTCGTGCCCTGGTCAGGGAAGATCCCACATGCCGTGGAGAGGCTGGTCCCGTGAGCTATGGCTGCTGGGCCTGTGCATCCGGAGCCTCTGCTCTGCAACGGGAGGGGCCACCGCAGTGAGAGGCCCACGTACCGCAAAAGAAATCAAAACCATAAAAAAAGATACAGGCTGAAAATCCTGCACTCCAGCAATATTTACCATACACAACACTTGGAAGCTACGAAAATGTCCATCAACAGAGGAATGCACCAAGAACAAGTGGTCCATGTACGCAATGGAATATGACTCCAATAAAAAATATAAATTCAATTTAGAAAACAAACATAAGTAAGGAGACATCAGCATTTCGGGGTTTATCCGGGCACATTCCACTCTAATATATAACCGAGGAACACCACTGCCAGGAAGGTCTGTTTCCCTAGTTACCAGATTGGGAAAAGCAGAAATGCTGCCGCCCTCTGGCCGTTACCTGCAACAGCAGCTTTAAAACCGGTGCTAAGGGTCACTTCATATGCACCAGTACTGGAGGGCTGTAAATGAAACCTGCCCACAAAATGTCTTGAGGGAGGTAACGGCCAAAATATTTCTAAATGTCACACATACTTCACGAAAACAATTTGAAGAGGTAAGCTGTACTCACAGTTTGAAGAAAAAAAAGGACATGCCAGAAAGCTCAATTTCAAGGTTTTATGAGACGCATGCAAATCCAACCCCAAAGAGGTATATCAGCTCACACTGGTCAGAATATACATCAGCAAAAAAACACTACAAACAGTAAATGCTGAAGGTGTTGTGGAGAAGTGCATACCCTCAGCTTTAAGAGGGACGAAACCTGGTAAGAGCCACTAATGAGAACAGAATGGAGGTGCCTTTGTAAAGTAAACATTTTGCTACTGTATGATCCAGCAGGCCCACTCCTGGGCCTATAACCTAAGAAGACAGAATTGGAAAGACACAGGCAGGCAAATGTGCATTGCCGCTCTATTACAATAGCCAAGACATGGAAGCAACCAAAAAGTCCATCAACAGATGAGTGGACAAAGAAGAACTGGTACATGTACAGAGGGAATATTAGCCAAGGGAAAAAAGGACACAATGCCAGGTGCAGCACCGTAGATGCGTCTAGAGGTAGTCACGCGACTCGTACTAAGTCAGAAAGAGAGAGACACATATCGTATGATATCACTTATAGGTGTTACCTAAAAATTGATACCGGTGAAGATATTTCCACAGAGAAGGGCAATCACAGATTCATTAAACAAACTTATGGTTCACCAATGGAAAGGTGTGAGGATTGGATACATTAGGATATTGGGGTTAACAGACATATACAAACACAGGTGAACTATATAATCACCAAAGACCTACGGAATACCAAGAGAAGACTACTCAACATTCTGTCATAACGTACATGGGACAAGGATCCCAGGAAGAATAGACATATGTATATGTATAAAAGAATCACACCTTGCACACCTACAACATGCCAAACATTGTAATCAAACTTGCTGTGATGAAAAATAAAAATTAAATTAAAAAAACAAACAAGAAATAGTGAGACATAAATTGAAGGGGCTTTCCTGATACATTCCATTCTAAATTACAACCTAGGACACGACTTCCATTGAGGTTCTGTTGCCCTAGTAACCGGGTTTGGTAAAGGAGAACTGCTGCCACCTTGTGGCCGTTTCACACAACAGCAGCTTTAATCCCAGCGCTAATGGTCAGTTGATATTCAAAATAATTGCAGGCCTGTAAATGACACCTCCCTGAAAAAAAATCCTGGGGTCGTATATCGATCAAAACATTCAAAAGACGTCCATATTTCAAAACGACAGTTTCAAGAGGCATAGTTTATGCACATTTCTCTTCTGTTTCTTTTACTTTCTTTCTTTTTTGTTAACAAAATGGGAATGGAAAAAGGCTGAACATCAGGAATCAATAAAGCCATGCAAATCCAGTGTACAAAATAGTTCACCTCACAGCCGTCAGAATGGTCATCAGCCAAAAAGTCTACAAAGAATAAATGCTGAAGGGGTTTTAGAGAACTGCATACCCTTTAGCTGCTGGTGGGATGAAACCTGGTCACAGCCAGTAGTGAGAACAGAATGGAGGTGCGTTTAAGGGTAAATATGGAGCTACCATGTGATCTGGTAGGCCCACTCATGGGCCTTTCACCTGATTAGACCAGAATCGAAAAGACACAGGCTGGCAATCCTGCACTGCAGCAACACGTACCATAGCCAAGACATGGAAGAAACCGAAATGTCCATCAACAGAAAAATGCACCAAGAAGAAGTCGTCCACGTACACAATGGAATATTAGCCATGAAAAAGCATGGAACAGTGCCGTTGGCACCATCATAGAAGGATCTAGAGATAATCACCCAACTTGAAGTAAGAAAGAATCCGAAAGACAGACATCTTAGGACATCACTTATAGGTTTTACCTAAAATTTGATACCCATGAAATAATTTCCAAGAGACGGACACGCATAGATTCAGAAAACCAATTAATGTTTAACCAAATGGAAAGGAATAAGGAATGTATGAACTAGGACATGGGGGTTAACAGATATGCACTAATACTTATGAAATGTATAATCACAACGTGCCTATGGAATACGAAGAGAGGTCTACTCAACACCCTATAATAACACACACGGGAAAGGATCGTAAGAGGAATAGACAGATACATTGATAGGATGAACCAGAAACTGTACACCTAGGAGAATCTACATTTGTATCAAATTTGCTCTGATAATTAATAAAAATTAAATTTAATAAACAAACAACAATTTAGGAGATATAAGCTCTTGGGGGTTTGCGCTGGCACATTCCACTCTAATTTGCAGCTTACTAACACGATTTCCAGGAAAGCTCTGTTGCCCAAAAACCCAGAGTTGGAAATGTAGAAATGCTGCCGCCTTGTGGCCGTTTCCCGCAAGAGCGGCATTAAACCCACAGCTAATGGTCACTTAACATTCACAAGGACTCAGGGCTGTAAAGGACACCTGCCCTACATAATTGTGCGGAGGTAGGGTATGGCCGAAAAAATTCCAAACTGGCACATTTTTCACGGAGATAGTATGCAGGGGTAAGTTTTACTCACTCATTTTCAAAAAAGAGGAAAATGGATAAAAGCTCAACATCAGGAATTATTAGACTCATGCAAATCTAACCTCCAAAAAGGTTTCAACTCACACATGCCAACTACCATCAGCTAAAAGTCTGCACACAACAAATGCCGAAGGGGTTTTAGAGAACTGTGTACCCTCTAGCTGCTGGTGAGATGTAAAGTGGTAACAGCCAATAATGAGAACAGAAAGGAGCTGTGTTTCAAAGTAAAAATTGAGCCACCATTCCATTCAGCAGGCCCACCGCTGAGACTCTCACCTGACAAGTCCAGAGTCGAGAAGGCACAGGCTTCAGCAGCTGCACTGCAGGAATTTTCACAATAGCCAAGACACGGAAGCAACCAAAATGTCCATCACCAGATGAGTGGAAAAAGAAGAAGTGGTCCATGTACACAATGGACTATTAGCCATGGAAAACAATGAAACACTGCTCTTTGAGGCACCATAGATGAGCCTAGAGATAATCACAGAACATGAGGTAAGTCGGAAAGCAAAAGACATACCCTATGATATCACTTATAGGCGTTATCTAACAACTGACACAAATGAACATATTTCCACAGAGAAAGACACTCACAGGCTTAGAAAACAAACTATGCTTATGTAAAAGGACAGGTGGGGGGAATGGAAAAATTAAGATTAGGGTTACCATACGTGTACAAATACCTATTAAATACATATAACAGAAAGACCGACCATATAGCAAGGGACGTCTATGGAAAACTCTGCAATAATTTACACGGGAAGTGGCTCTGTACATGAATATATATATATATATATATATATATATATATATATATATATATATATATATATATATATATGTTATGCACAAATGAACCAGATTGTGTACACTGAGAACAAACAGTATTCTAATCATTACCCCGATTAAAAAAACTAAAACAAGAAGTAATGTGACATAAACTTATTGGGGTTTCTCCTGGCACATTCCATTTTAATTTCCAACCTAGGAACAGGACTTCCAGAAAGGCTCTGCTGCCCTAGGAACCAGATTTGGGAATGGAGAAATGCTGCCGCCTTGTGGCCGTTTCCCAAAACAGCAGCTTTAAACCCAGTGCTAATGCTCACTAGATATTCACACTCATTACAGGCCTATGAATGACACCTGACCTCAGAAACAATCCTGGGTTCGAAAATTGACCAAAAAATTCAAAAGAGGGCAACCTTTCAAGAAGACAATTTCCAGAGGTTAACTGTACTCTCTGTTTCTTTCTGTTATTTTAACAGAACTTTAAAAAGGCGTGGAAAAATGCTGAACACTAGGAATAATTCAAGACATGCAAATCCAAATTACAAAATACCTAACAGCTCACACCAGTCAGAATGGCCATCAGCAAAAATTCTGCAAACAGTAAATGCTGAAGTGTTTGAGGAGAAATGCCTACCCTTGGTTCAACGTGGGACATGGTAAGAGCCAGTAAGGAAAACACAAAGGAGGTGCCTTGGAAAGGTAAATACTGAGCTACCATTCAATCAAGCATACCCACTGCTGGGCCTATCACCTGACAGGATGAGAATCAAAACTAAACAGGCTGGGCTTCCCTGGTGGCGCAGACGTTGAGAGTCCGCCTGCCGATGCAGGGGACACGGGTTCGTGCCCCGGTCAGGGAAGATCCCACATGCCGTGGAGAGGCTGGTCCCGTGAGCTATGGCTGCTGGGCCTGTGCATCCGGAGCCTCTGCTCTGCAACGGGAGGGGCCACCGCAGTGAGAGGCCCACGTACCGCAAAAGAAATCAAAACCATAAAAAAAGATACAGGCTGAAAATCCTGCACTCCAGCAATATTTACCATACACAACACTTGGAAGCTACGAAAATGTCCATCAACAGAGGAATGCACCAAGAACAAGTGGTCCATGTACGCAATGGAATATGACTCCAATAAAAAATATAAATTCAATTTAGAAAACAAACATAAGTAAGGAGACATCAGCATTTCGGGGTTTATCCGGGCACATTCCACTCTAATATATAACCGAGGAACACCACTGCCAGGAAGGTCTGTTTCCCTAGTTACCAGATTGGGAAAAGCAGAAATGCTGCCGCCCTCTGGCCGTTACCTGCAACAGCAGCTTTAAAACCGGTGCTAAGGGTCACTTCATATGCACCAGTACTGGAGGGCTGTAAATGAAACCTGCCCACAAAATGTCTTGAGGGAGGTAACGGCCAAAATATTTCTAAATGTCACACATACTTCACGAAAACAATTTGAAGAGGTAAGCTGTACTCACAGTTTGAAGAAAAAAAAGGACATGCCAGAAAGCTCAATTTCAAGGTTTTATGAGACGCATGCAAATCCAACCCCAAAGAGGTATATCAGCTCACACTGGTCAGAATATACATCAGCAAAAAAACACTACAAACAGTAAATGCTGAAGGTGTTGTGGAGAAGTGCATACCCTCAGCTTTAAGAGGGACAAAACCTGGTAAGAGCCACTAATGAGAACAGAATGGAGGTGCCTTTGTAAAGTAAACATTTTGCTACTGTATGATCCAGCAGGCCCACTCCTGGGCCTGTAACCTAAGAAGACAGAATTGGAAAGACACAGGCAGGCAAATGTGCATTGCCGCTCTATTACAATAGCCAAGACATGGAAGCAACCAAAAAGTCCATCAACAGATGAGTGGACAAAGAAGAACTGGTACATGTACAGAGGGAATATTAGCCAAGGGAAAAAAGGACACAATGCCAGGTGCAGCACCGTAGATGCGTCTAGAGGTAGTCACGCGACTCGTACTAAGTCAGAAAGAGAGAGACACATATCGTATGATATCACTTATAGGTGTTACCTAAAAATTGATACCGGTGAAGATATTTCCACAGAGAAGGGCAATCACAGATTCATTAAACAAACTTATGGTTCACCAATGGAAAGGTGTGAGGATTGGATACATTAGGATATTGGGGTTAACAGACATATACAAACACAGGTGAACTATATAATCACCAAAGACCTACGGAATACCAAGAGAAGACTACTCAACATTCTGTCATAACGTACATGGGACAAGGATCCCAGGAAGAATAGACATATGTATATGTATAAAAGAATCACACCTTGCACACCTACAACATGCCAAACATTGTAATCAAACTTGCTGTGATGAAAAATAAAAATTAAATTAAAAAAACAAACAAGAAATAGTGAGACATAAATTGAAGGGGCTTTCCTGATACATTCCATTCTAAATTACAACCTAGGACACGACTTCCATTGAGGTTCTGTTGCCCTAGTAACCGGGTTTGGTAAAGGAGAACTGCTGCCACCTTGTGGCCGTTTCACACAACAGCAGCTTTAATCCCAGCGCTAATGGTCAGTTGATATTCAAAATAATTGCAGGCCTGTAAATGACACCTCCCTGAAAAAAAATCCTGGGGTCGTATATCGATCAAAACATTCAAAAGACGTCCATATTTCAAAACGACAGTTTCAAGAGGCATAGTTTATGCACATTTCTCTTCTGTTTCTTTTACTTTCTTTCTTTTTTGTTAACAAAATGGGAATGGAAAAAGGCTGAACATCAGGAATCAATAAAGCCATGCAAATCCAGTGTACAAAATAGTTCACCTCACAGCCGTCAGAATGGTCATCAGCCAAAAAGTCTACAAAGAATAAATGCTGAAGGGGTTTTAGAGAACTGCATACCCTTTAGCTGCTGGTGGGATGAAACCTGGTCACAGCCAGTAGTGAGAACAGAATGGAGGTGCGTTTAAGGGTAAATATGGAGCTACCATGTGATCTGGTAGGCCCACTCATGGGCCTTTCACCTGATTAGACCAGAATCGAAAAGACACAGGCTGGCAATCCTGCACTGCAGCAACACGTACCATAGCCAAGACATGGAAGAAACCGAAATGTCCATCAACAGAAAAATGCACCAAGAAGAAGTCGTCCACGTACACAATGGAATATTAGCCATGAAAAAGCATGGAACAGTGCCGTTGGCACCATCATAGAAGGATCTAGAGATAATCACCCAACTTGAAGTAAGAAAGAATCCGAAAGACAGACATCTTAGGACATCACTTATAGGTTTTACCTAAAATTTGATACCCATGAAATAATTTCCAAGAGACGGACACGCATAGATTCAGAAAACCAATTAATGTTTAACCAAATGGAAAGGAATAAGGAATGTATGAACTAGGACATGGGGGTTAACAGATATGCACTAATACTTATGAAATGTATAATCACAACGTGCCTATGGAATACGAAGAGAGGTCTACTCAACACCCTATAATAACACACACGGGAAAGGATCGTAAGAGGAATAGACAGATACATTGATAGGATGAACCAGAAACTGTACACCTAGGAGAATCTACATTTGTATCAAATTTGCTCTGATAATTAATAAAAATTAAATTTAATAAACAAACAACAATTTAGGAGATATAAGCTCTTGGGGGTTTGCGCTGGCACATTCCACTCTAATTTGCAGCTTACTAACACGATTTCCAGGAAAGCTCTGTTGCCCAAAAACCCAGAGTTGGAAATGTAGAAATGCTGCCGCCTTGTGGCCGTTTCCCGCAAGAGCGGCATTAAACCCACAGCTAATGGTCACTTAACATTCACAAGGACTCAGGGCTGTAAAGGACACCTGCCCTACATAATTGTGCGGAGGTAGGGTATGGCCGAAAAAATTCCAAACTGGCACATTTTTCACGGAGATAGTATGCAGGGGTAAGTTTTACTCACTCATTTTCAAAAAAGAGGAAAATGGATAAAAGCTCAACATCAGGAATTATTAGACTCATGCAAATCTAACCTCCAAAAAGGTTTCAACTCACACATGCCAACTACCATCAGCTAAAAGTCTGCACACAACAAATGCCGAAGGGGTTTTAGAGAACTGTGTACCCTCTAGCTGCTGGTGAGATGTAAAGTGGTAACAGCCAATAATGAGAACAGAAAGGAGCTGTGTTTCAAAGTAAAAATTGAGCCACCATTCCATTCAGCAGGCCCACCGCTGAGACTCTCACCTGACAAGTCCAGAGTCGAGAAGGCACAGGCTTCAGCAGCTGCACTGCAGGAATTTTCACAATAGCCAAGACACGGAAGCAACCAAAATGTCCATCACCAGATGAGTGGAAAAAGAAGAAGTGGTCCATGTACACAATGGACTATTAGCCATGGAAAACAATGAAACACTGCTCTTTGAGGCACCATAGATGAGCCTAGAGATAATCACAGAACATGAGGTAAGTCGGAAAGCAAAAGACATACCCTATGATATCACTTATAGGCGTTATCTAACAACTGACACAAATGAACATATTTCCACAGAGAAAGACACTCACAGGCTTAGAAAACAAACTATGCTTACCTAAAAGGACAGGTGGGGGAATGGAAAAATTAAGATTAGGGTTACCATACGTGTACAAATACCTATTAAATACATATAACAGAAAGACCGACCATATAGCAAGGGATGTCTATGGAAAACTCTGCAATAATTTACACGGGAAGTGGCTCTGTACATGAATATATATATATATATATATATATATATATATGTTATGCACAAATGAACCAGATTGTGTACACTGAGAACAAACAGTATTCTAATCATTACCCCGATTAAAAAAACTAAAACAAGAAGTAATGTGACATAAACTTATTGGGGTTTCTCCTGGCACATTCCATTTTAATTTCCAACCTAGGAACAGGACTTCCAGAAAGGCTCTGCTGCCCTAGGAACCAGATTTGGGAATGGAGAAATGCTGCCGCCTTGTGGCCGTTTCCCAAAACAGCAGCTTTAAACCCAGTGCTAATGCTCACTAGATATTCACACTCATTACAGGCCTATGAATGACACCTGACCTCAGAAACAATCCTGGGTTCGAAAATTGACCAAAAAATTCAAAAGAGGGCAACCTTTCAAGAAGACAATTTCCAGAGGTTAACTGTACTCTCTGTTTCTTTCTGTTATTTTAACAGAACTTTAAAAAGGCGTGGAAAAATGCTGAACACTAGGAATAATTCAAGACATGCAAATCCAAATTACAAAATACCTAACAGCTCACACCAGTCAGAATGGCCATCAGCAAAAATTCTGCAAACAGTAAATGCTGAAGTGTTTGAGGAGAAATGCCTACCCTTGGTTCAACATGGGACATGGTAAGAGCCAGTAAGGAAAACACAAAGGAGGTGCCTTGGAAAGGTAAATACTGAGCTACCATTCAATCAAGCATACCCACTGCTGGGCCTATCACCTGACAGGATGAGAATCAAAACTAAACAGGCTGGGCTTCCCTGGTGGCGCAGACGTTGAGAGTCCGCCTGCCGATGCAGGGGACACGGGTTCGTGCCCCGGTCAGGGAAGATCCCACATGCCGTGGAGAGGCTGGTCCCGTGAGCTATGGCTGCTGGGCCTGTGCATCCGGAGCCTCTGCTCTGCAACGGGAGGGGCCACCGCAGTGAGAGGCCCACGTACCGCAAAAGAAATCAAAACCATAAAAAAAGATACAGGCTGAAAATCCTGCACTCCAGCAATATTTACCATACACAACACTTGGAAGCTACGAAAATGTCCATCAACAGAGGAATGCACCAAGAACAAGTGGTCCATGTACGCAATGGAATATGACTCCAATAAAAAATATAAATTCAATTTAGAAAACAAACATAAGTAAGGAGACATCAGCATTTCGGGGTTTATCCGGGCACATTCCACTCTAATATATAACCGAGGAACACCACTGCCAGGAAGGTCTGTTTCCCTAGTTACCAGATTGGGAAAAGCAGAAATGCTGCCGCCCTCTGGCCGTTACCTGCAACAGCAGCTTTAAAACCGGTGCTAAGGGTCACTTCATATGCACCAGTACTGGAGGGCTGTAAATGAAACCTGCCCACAAAATGTCTTGAGGGAGGTAACGGCCAAAATATTTCTAAATGTCACACATACTTCACGAAAACAATTTGAAGAGGTAAGCTGTACTCACAGTTTGAAGAAAAAAAAGGACATGCCAGAAAGCTCAATTTCAAGGTTTTATGAGACGCATGCAAATCCAACCCCAAAGAGGTATATCAGCTCACACTGGTCAGAATATACATCAGCAAAAAAACACTACAAACAGTAAATGCTGAAGGTGTTGTGGAGAAGTGCATACCCTCAGCTTTAAGAGGGACAAAACCTGGTAAGAGCCACTAATGAGAACAGAATGGAGGTGCCTTTGTAAAGTAAACATTTTGCTACTGTATGATCCAGCAGGCCCACTCCTGGGCCTATAACCTAAGAAGACAGAATTGGAAAGACACAGGCAGGCAAATGTGCATTGCCGCTCTATTACAATAGCCAAGACATGGAAGCAACCAAAAAGTCCATCAACAGATGAGTGGACAAAGAAGAACTGGTACATGTACAGAGGGAATATTAGCCAAGGGAAAAAAGGACACAATGCCAGGTGCAGCACCGTAGATGCGTCTAGAGGTAGTCACGCGACTCGTACTAAGTCAGAAAGAGAGAGACACATATCGTATGATATCACTTATAGGTGTTACCTAAAAATTGATACCGGTGAAGATATTTCCACAGAGAAGGGCAATCACAGATTCATTAAACAAACTTATGGTTCACCAATGGAAAGGTGTGAGGATTGGATACATTAGGATATTGGGGTTAACAGACATATACAAACACAGGTGAACTATATAATCACCAAAGACCTACGGAATACCAAGAGAAGACTACTCAACATTCTGTCATAACGTACATGGGACAAGGATCCCAGGAAGAATAGACATATGTATATGTATAAAAGAATCACACCTTGCACACCTACAACATGCCAAACATTGTAATCAAACTTGCTGTGATGAAAAATAAAAATTAAATTAAAAAAACAAACAAGAAATAGTGAGACATAAATTGAAGGGGCTTTCCTGATACATTCCATTCTAAATTACAACCTAGGACACGACTTCCATTGAGGTTCTGTTGCCCTAGTAACCGGGTTTGGTAAAGGAGAACTGCTGCCACCTTGTGGCCGTTTCACACAACAGCAGCTTTAATCCCAGCGCTAATGGTCAGTTGATATTCAAAATAATTGCAGGCCTGTAAATGACACCTCCCTGAAAAAAAGTCCTGGGGTCGTATATCGATCAAAACATTCAAAAGACGTCCATATTTCAAAACGACAGTTTCAAGAGGCATAGTTTATGCACATTTCTCTTCTGTTTCTTTTACTTTCTTTCTTTTTTGTTAACAAAATGGGAATGGAAAAAGGCTGAACATCAGGAATCAATAAAGCCATGCAAATCCAGTGTACAAAATAGTTCACCTCACAGCCGTCAGAATGGTCATCAGCCAAAAAGTCTACAAAGAATAAATGCTGAAGGGGTTTTAGAGAACTGCATACCCTTTAGCTGCTGGTGGGATGAAACCTGGTCACAGCCAGTAGTGAGAACAGAATGGAGGTGCGTTTAAGGGTAAATATGGAGCTACCATGTGATCTGGTAGGCCCACTCATGGGCCTTTCACCTGATTAGACCAGAATCGAAAAGACACAGGCTGGCAATCCTGCACTGCAGCAACACGTACCATAGCCAAGACATGGAAGAAACCGAAATGTCCATCAACAGAAAAATGCACCAAGAAGAAGTCGTCCACGTACACAATGGAATATTAGCCATGAAAAAGCATGGAACAGTGCCGTTGGCACCATCATAGAAGGATCTAGAGATAATCACCCAACTTGAAGTAAGAAAGAATCCGAAAGACAGACATCTTAGGACATCACTTATAGGTTTTACCTAAAATTTGATACCCATGAAATAATTTCCAAGAGACGGACACGCATAGATTCAGAAAACCAATTAATGTTTAACCAAATGGAAAGGAATAAGGAATGTATGAACTAGGACATGGGGGTTAACAGATATGCACTAATACTTATGAAATGTATAATCACAACGTGCCTATGGAATACGAAGAGAGGTCTACTCAACACCCTATAATAACACACACGGGAAAGGATCGTAAGAGGAATAGACAGATACATTGATAGGATGAACCAGAAACTGTACACCTAGGAGAATCTACATTTGTATCAAATTTGCTCTGATAATTAATAAAAATTAAATTTAATAAACAAACAACAATTTAGGAGATATAAGCTCTTGGGGGTTTGCGCTGGCACATTCCACTCTAATTTGCAGCTTACTAACACGATTTCCAGGAAAGCTCTGTTGCCCAAAAACCCAGAGTTGGAAATGTAGAAATGCTGCCGCCTTGTGGCCGTTTCCCGCAAGAGCGGCATTAAACCCACAGCTAATGGTCACTTAACATTCACAAGGACTCAGGGCTGTAAAGGACACCTGCCCTACATAATTGTGCGGAGGTAGGGAATGGCCGAAAAAATTCCAAACTGGCACATTTTTCAAGGAGATAGTATGCAGGGGTAAGTTTTACTCACTCATTTTCAAAAAAGAGGAAAATGGATAAAAGCTCAACATCAGGAATTATTAGACTCATGCAAATCTAACCTCCAAAAAGGTTTCAACTCACACATGCCAACTACCATCAGCTAAAAGTCTGCACACAACAAATGCTGAAGGGGTTTTAGAGAACTGTGTACCCTCTAGCTGCTGGTGAGATGTAAAGTGGTAACAGCCAATAATGAGAACAGAAAGGAGCTGTGTTTCAAAGTAAAAATTGAGCCACCATTCCATTCAGCAGGCCCACCGCTGAGACTCTCACCTGACAAGTCCAGAGTCGAGAAGGCACAGGCTTCAGCAGCTGCACTGCAGGAATTTTCACAATAGCCAAGACACGGAAGCAACCAAAATGTCCATCACCAGATGAGTGGAAAAAGAAGAAGTGGTCCATGTACACAATGGACTATTAGCCATGGAAAACAATGAAACACTGCTCTTTGAGGCACCATAGATGAGCCTAGACATAATCACAGAACATGAGGTAAGTCGGAAAGCAAAAGACATATCCTATGATATCACTTATAGGCGTTATCTAACAACTGACACAAATGAACATATTTCCACAGAGAAAGACACTCACAGGCTTAGAAAACAAACTATGCTTATGTAAAAGGACAGGTGGGGGAATGGAAAAATTAAGATTAGGGTTACCATACATGTACAAATACCTATTAAATACATATAACAGAAAGACCGACCATATAGCAAGGGATGTCTATGGAAAACTCTGCAATAATTTACACGGGAAGTGGCTCTGTACATGAATATATATATATATATATATATATATATATATATATATATATATATATATGTTATGCACAAATGAACCAGATTGTGTACACTGAGGACAAACTGTATTCTAATCATTACCCCGATTAAAAAAACTAAAACAAGAAGTAATGTGACATAAACTTATTGGGGTTTCTCCTGGCACATTCCATTTTAATTTCCAACCTAGGAACAGGACTTCCAGAAAGGCTCTGCTGCCCTAGGAACCAGATTTGGGAATGGAGAAATGCTGCCGCCTTGTGGCCGTTTCCCAAAACAGCAGCTTTAAACCCAGTGCTAATGCTCACTAGATATTCACACTCATTACAGGCCTATGAATGACACCTGACCTCAGAAACAATCCTGGGTTCGAAAATTGACCAAAAAATTCAAAAGAGGGCAACCTTTCAAGAAGACAATTTCCAGAGGTTAACTGTACTCTCTGTTTCTTTCTGTTATTCTAACAGAACTTTAAAAAGGCGTGGAATAATGCTGAACACTAGGAATAATTCAAGACATGCAAATCCAAATTACAAAAAACCTATCAGCTCACACCAGTCAGAATGGCCATCAGCAAAAATTCTGCAAACAGTAAATGCTGAAGGGTTTGAGGAGAAATGCCTACCCTTGGTTCAACGTGGGACATGGTAAGAGCCAGTAAGGAAAACACAAAGGAGGTGCCTTGGAAAGGTAAATACTGAGCTACCATTCAATCAAGCATACCCACTGCTGGGCCTATCGCCTGACAGGATGAGAATCAAAACTAAACAGGCTGGGCTTCCCTGGTGGCGCAGACGTTGAGAGTCCGCCTGCCGATGCAGGGGACACGGGTTCGTGCCCCGGTCAGGGAAGATCCCACATGCCGTGGAGAGGCTGGTCCCGTGAGCTATGGCTGCTGGGCCTGTGCATCCGGAGCCTCTGCTCTGCAACGGGAGGGGCCACCGCAGTGAGAGGCCCACGTACCGCAAAAGAAATCAAAACCATAAAAAAAGATACAGGCTGAAAATCCTGCACTCCAGCAATATTTACCATACACAACACTTGGAAGCTACGAAAATGTCCATCAACAGAGGAATGCACCAAGAACAAGTGGTCCATGTACGCAATGGAATATGACTCCAATAAAAAATATAAATTCAATTTAGAAAACAAACATAAGTAAGGAGACATCAGCATTTGGGGGTTTATCCGGGCACATTCCACTCTAATATATAACCGAGGAACACCACCGCCAGGAAGGTCTGTTTCCCTAGTTACCAGATTGGGAAAAGCTGAAATGCTGTCGCCCTCTGGCCGTTACCTGCAACAGCAGCTTTAAAACCGGTGCTAAGGGTCACTTCATATGCACCAGTACTGGAGGGCTGTAAATGAAACCTGCCCACAAAATGTCTTGAGGGAGGTAACGGCCAAAATATTTCTAAATGTCACACATACTTCACAAAAACAATTTGAAGAGGTAAGCTGTACTCACAGTTTGAAGAAAAAAAAGGACATGCCAGAAAGCTCAATTTCAAGGGTTTATGAGACGCATGCAAATCCAACCCCAAAGAGGTATATCAGCTCACACTGGTCAGAATATACATCAGCAAAAAAACACTACAAACAGTAAATGCTGAAGGTGTTGTGGAGAAGTGCATACCCTCAGCTTTAAGAGGGACGTAACCTGGTAAGAGCCACTAATGAGAACAGAATGGAGGTGCCTTTGTAAAGTAAACATTTTGCTACTGTATGATCCAGCAGGCCCACTCCTGGGCCTATAACCTAAGAAGACAGAATTGGAAAGACACAGGCAGGCAAATGTGCATTGCCGCTCTATTACAATAGCCAAGACATGGAAGCAACCAAAAAGTCCATCAACAGATGAGTGGACAAAGAAGAACTGGTACATGTACAGAGGGAATATTAGCCAAGGGAAAAAAGGACACAATGCCAGGTGCAGCACCGTAGATGCGTCTAGAGGTAGTCACGCGACTCGTACTAAGTCAGAAAGAGAGAGACACATATCGTATGATATCACTTATAGGTGTTACCTAAAAATTGATACCGGTGAAGATATTTCCACAGAGAAGGGCAATCACAGATTCATTAAACAAACTTATGGTTCACCAATGGAAAGGTGTGAGGATTGGATACATTAGGATATTGGGGTTAACAGACATATACAAACACAGGTGAACTATATAATCACCAAAGACCTACGGAATACCAAGAGAAGACTACTCAACATTCTGTCATAACGTACATGGGACAAGGATCCCAGGAAGAATAGACATATGTATATGTATAAAAGAATCACACCTTGCACACCTACAACATGCCAAACATTGTAATCAAACTTGCTGTGATGAAAAATAAAAATTAAATTAAAAAAACAAACAAGAAATAGTGAGACATAAATTGAAGGGGCTTTCCTGATACATTCCATTCTAAAATACAACCTAGGACACGACTTCCATTGAGGTTCTGTTGCCCTAGTAACCGGGTTTGGTAAAGGAGAACTGCTGCCACCCTGTGGCCGTTTCACACAACAGCAGCTTTAATCCCAGCGCTAATGGTCAGTTGATATTCAAAATAATTGCAGGCCTGTAAATGACACCTCCCTGAAAAAAAATCCTGGGGTCGTATATCGATCAAAACATTCAAAAGACGTCCATATTTCAAAACGACAGTTTCAAGAGGCATAGTTTATGCACATTTCTCTTCTGTTTCTTTTACTTTCTTTCTTTTTTGTTAACAAAATGGGAATGGAAAAAGGCTGAACATCAGGAATCAATAAAGCCATGCAAATCCAGTGTACAAAAAAGTTCACCTCACAGCTGTCAGAATGGTCATCAGCCAAAAAGTCTACAAAGAATAAATGCTGAAGGGGTTTTAGAGAACTGCATACCCTTTAGCTGCTGGTGGGATGAAACCTGGTCACAGCCAGTAGTGAGAACAGAATGGAGGTGCGTTTAAGGGTAAATATGGAGCTACCATGTGATCTGGTAGGCCCACTCATGGGCCTTTCACCTGATTAGACCAGAATCGAAAAGACACAGGCTGGCAATCCTGCACTGCAGCAACACGTACCATAGCCAAGACCTGGAAGAAACCGAAATGTCCATCAACAGAAAAATGCACCAAGAAGAAGTCGTCCATGTACACAATGGAACATTAGCCATGAAAAAGCATGGAACAGTGCCGTTGGCACCATCATAGAAGGATCTAGAGATAATCACCCAACTTGAAGTAAGAAAGAATCCGAAAGACAGACATCTTAGGACATCACTTATAGGTGTTACCTAAAAATTGATACCCATGAAATAATTTCCAAGAGATGGACACGCATAGATTCAGAAAACCAATTAATGTTTAACCAAATGGAAAGGAATAAGGAATGTATGAACTAGGACATGGGGGTTAACAGATATGCACTAATACTTATGAAATGTATAATCACAAAGTGCCTATGGAATACGAAGAGAGGTCTACTCAACACCCTATAATAACATACACGGGAAAGGATCGAAAGAGGAATAGACAGATACATTGATAGGATGAACCAGAAACTGTACACCTAGGAGAATCTACATTTGTATCAAATTTGCTCTGATAATTAATAAAAATTAAATTTAATAAACAAACAACAATTTAGGAGATATAAGCTCTTGGGGGTTTGCGCTGGCACATTCCACTCTAATTTGCAGCTTACTAACACGATTTCCAGGAAAGCTCTGTTGCCCAAAAACCCAGAGTTGGAAATGTAGAAATGCTGCCGCCTTGTGGCCGTTTCCCTCAAGAGCGGCATTAAACCCACAGCTAATGGTCACTTAACATTCACAAGGACTCAGGGCTGTAAAGGACATCTGCCCTACATAATTGTGCGGAGGTAGGGAATGGCCGAAAAAATTCCAAACTGGCACATTTTTCAAGGAGATAGTATGCAGGGGTAAGTTTTACTCACTCATTTTCAAAAAAGAGGAAAATGGATAAAAGCTCAACATCAGGAATTATTAGACTCATGCAAATCTAACCTCCAAAAAGGTTTCAACTCACACATGCCAACTACCATCAGCTAAAAGTCTGCACACAACAAATGCTGAAGGGGTTTTAGAGAACTGTGTACCCTCTAGCTGCTGGTGAGATGTAAAGTGGTAACAGCCAATAATGAGAACAGAAAGGAGCTGTGTTTCAAAGTAAAAATTGAGCCACCATTCCATTCAGCAGGCCCACCGCTGAGACTCTCACCTGACAAGTCCAGAGTCGAGAAGGCACAGGCTTCAGCAGCTGCACTGCAGGAATTTTCACAATAGCCAAGACACGGAAGCAACCAAAATGTCCATCACCAGATGAGTGGAAAAAGAAGAAGTGGTCCATGTACACAATGGACTATTAGCCATGGAAAACAATGAAACACTGCTCTTTGAGGCACCATAGATGAGCCTAGACATAATCACAGAACATGAGGTAAGTCGGAAAGCAAAAGACATATCCTATGATATCACTTATAGGCGTTATCTAACAACTGACACAAATGAACATATTTCCACAGAGAAAGACACTCACAGGCTTAGAAAACAAACTATGCTTATGTAAAAGGACAGGTGGGGGAATGGAAAAATTAAGATTAGGGTTACCATACATGTACAAATACCTATTAAATACATATAACAGAAAGACCGACCATATAGCAAGGGATGTCTATGGAAAACTCTGCAATAATTTACACGGGAAGTGGCTCTGTACATGAATATATATATATATATATATATATATATATATATATATATATATATATATATATATATATGTTATGCACAAATGAACCAGATTGTGTACACTGAGGACAAACTGTATTCTAATCATTACCCCGATTAAAAAAACTAAAACAAGAAGTAATGTGACATAAACTTATTGGGGTTTCTCCTGGCACATTCCATTTTAATTTCCAACCTAGGAACAGGACTTCCAGAAAGGCTCTGCTGCCCTAGGAACCAGATTTGGGAATGGAGAAATGCTGCCGCCTTGTGGCCGTTTCCCAAAACAGCAGCTTTAAACCCAGTGCTAATGCTCACTAGATATTCACACTCATTACAGGCCTATGAATGACACCTGACCTCAGAAACAATCCTGGGTTCGAAAATTGACCAAAAAATTCAAAAGAGGGCAACCTTTCAAGAAGACAATTTCCAGAGGTTAACTGTACTCTCTGTTTCTTTCTGTTATTTTAACAGAACTTTAAAAAGGCGTGGAAAAATGCTGAACACTAGGAATAATTCAAGACATGCAAATCCAAATTACAAAATACCTAACAGCTCACACCAGTCAGAATGGCCATCAGCAAAAATTCTGCAAACAGTAAATGCTGAAGGGTTTGAGGAGAAATGCCTACCCTTGGTTCAACGTGGGACATGGTAAGAGCCAGTAAGGAAAACACAAAGGAGGTGCCTTGGAAAGGTAAATACTGAGCTACCATTCAATCAAGCATACCCACTGCTGGGCCTATCGCCTGACAGGATGAGAATCAAAACTAAACAGGCTGGGCTTCCCTGGTGGCGCAGACGTTGAGAGTCCGCCTGCCGATGCAGGGGACACGGGTTCGTGCCCCGGTCCGGGAAGATCCCACATGCCGTGGAGAGGCTGGTCCCGTGAGCTATGGCTGCTGGGCCTGTGCATCCGGAGCCTCTGCTCTGCAACGGGAGGGGCCACCGCAGTGAGAGGCCCACGTACCGCAAAAGAAATCAAAACCATAAAAAAAGATACAGGCTGAAAATCCTGCACTCCAGCAATATTTACCATAGACAACAGTTGGAAGCTACGAAAATGTCCATCAACAGAGGAATGCACCAAGAACAAGTGGTCCATGTACGCAATGGAATATGACTCCAATAAAAAATATAAATTCAATTTAGAAAACAAACATAAGTAAGGAGACATCAGCATTTCGGGGTTTATCCGGGCACATTCCACTCTAATATATAACCGAGGAACACCACTGCCAGGAAGGTCTGTTTCCCTAGTTACCAGATTGGGAAAAGCAGAAATGCTGCCGCCCTCTGGCCGTTACCTGCAACAGCAGCTTTAAAACCGGTGCTAAGGGTCACTTCATATGCACCAGTACTGGAGGGCTGTAAATGAAACCTGCCCACAAATTGTCTTGAGGGAGGTAACGGCCAAAATATTTCTAAATGTCACACATACTTCACGAAAACAATTTGAAGAGGTAAGCTGTACTCACAGTTTGAAGAAAAAAAAGGACATGCCAGAAAGCTCAATTTCAAGGGTTTATGAGACGCATGCAAATCCAACCCCAAAGAGGTATATCAGCTCACACTGGTCAGAATATACATCAGCAAAAAAACACTACAAACAGTAAATGCTGAAGGTGTTGTGGAGAAGTGCATACCCTCAGCTTTAAGAGGGACGAAACCTGGTAAGAGCCACTAATGAGAACAGAATGGAGGTGCCTTTGTAAAGTAAACATTTTGCTACTGTATGATCCAGCAGGCCCACTCCTGGGCCTATAACCTAAGAAGACAGAATTGGAAAGACACAGGCAGGCAAATGTGCATTGCCGCTCTATTACAATAGCCAAGACATGGAAGCAACCAAAAAGTCCATCAACAGATGAGTGGACAAAGAAGAACTGGTACATGTACAGAGGGAATATTAGCCAAGGGAAAAAAGGACACAATGCCAGGTGCAGCACCGTAGATGCGTCTAGAGGTAGTCACGCGACTCGTACTAAGTCAGAAAGAGAGAGACACATATCGTATGATATCACTTATAGGTGTTACCTAAAAATTGATACCGGTGAAGATATTTCCACAGAGAAGGGCAATCACAGATTCATTAAACAAACTTATGGTTCACCAATGGAAAGGTGTGAGGATTGGATACATTAGGATATTGGGGTTAACAGACATATACAAACACAGGTGAACTATATAATCACCAAAGACCTACGGAATACCAAGAGAAGACTACTCAACATTCTGTCATAACGTACATGGGACAAGGATCCCAGGAAGAATAGACATATGTATATGTATAAAAGAATCACACCTTGCACACCTACAACATGCCAAACATTGTAATCAAACTTGCTGTGATGAAAAATAAAAATTAAATTAAAAAAACAAACAAGAAATAGTGAGACATAAATTGAAGGGGCTTTCCTGATACATTCCATTCTAAAATACAACCTAGGACACGACTTCCATTGAGGTTCTGTTGCCCTAGTAACCGGGTTTGGTAAAGGAGAACTGCTGCCACCCTGTGGCCGTTTCACACAACAGCAGCTTTAATCCCAGCGCTAATGGTCAGTTGATATTCAAAATAATTGCAGGCCTGTAAATGACACCTCCCTGAAAAAAAATCCTGGGGTCGTATATCGATCAAAACATTCAAAAGACGTCCATATTTCAAAACGACAGTTTCAAGAGGCATAGTTTATGCACATTTCTCTTCTGTTTCTTTTACTTTCTTTCTTTTTTGTTAACAAAATGGGAATGGAAAAAGGCTGAACATCAGGAATCAATAAAGCCATGCAAATCCAGTGTACAAAAAAGTTCACCTCACAGCTGTCAGAATGGTCATCAGCCAAAAAGTCTACAAAGAATAAATGCTGAAGGGGTTTTAGAGAACTGCATACCCTTTAGCTGCTGGTGGGATGAAACCTGGTCACAGCCAGTAGTGAGAACAGAATGGAGGTGCGTTTAAGGGTAAATATGGAGCTACCATGTGATCTGGTAGGCCCACTCATGGGCCTTTCACCTGATTAGACCAGAATCGAAAAGACACAGGCTGGCAATCCTGCACTGCAGCAACACGTACCATAGCCAAGACCTGGAAGAAACCGAAATGTCCATCAACAGAAAAATGCACCAAGAAGAAGTCGTCCATGTACACAATGGAACATTAGCCATGAAAAAGCATGGAACAGTGCCGTTGGCACCATCATAGAAGGATCTAGAGATAATCACCCAACTTGAAGTAAGAAAGAATCCGAAAGACAGACATCTTAGGACATCACTTATAGGTGTTACCTAAAAATTGATACCCATGAAATAATTTCCAAGAGATGGACACGCATAGATTCAGAAAACCAATTAATGTTTAACCAAATGGAAAGGAATAAGGAATGTATGAACTAGGACATGGGGGTTAACAGATATGCACTAATACTTATGAAATGTATAATCACAAAGTGCCTATGGAATACGAAGAGAGGTCTACTCAACACCCTATAATAACATACACGGGAAAGGATCGAAAGAGGAATAGACAGATACATTGATAGGATGAACCAGAAACTGTACACCTAGGAGAATCTACATTTGTATCAAATTTGCTCTGATAATTAATAAAAATTAAATTTAATAAACAAACAACAATTTAGGAGATATAAGCTCTTGGGGGTTTGCGCTGGCACATTCCACTCTAATTTGCAGCTTACTAACACGATTTCCAGGAAAGCTCTGTTGCCCAAAAACCCAGAGTTGGAAATGTAGAAATGCTGCCGCCTTGTGGCCGTTTCCCTCAAGAGCGGCATTAAACCCACAGCTAATGGTCACTTAACATTCACAAGGACTCAGGGCTGTAAAGGACATCTGCCCTACATAATTGTGCGGAGGTAGGGAATGGCCGAAAAAATTCCAAACTGGCACATTTTTCAAGGAGATAGTATGCAGGGGTAAGTTTTACTCACTCATTTTCAAAAAAGAGGAAAATGGATAAAAGCTCAACATCAGGAATTATTAGACTCATGCAAATCTAACCTCCAAAAAGGTTTCAACTCACACATGCCAACTACCATCAGCTAAAAGTCTGCACACAACAAATGCCGAAGGGGTTTTAGAGAACTGTGTACCCTCTAGCTGCTGGTGAGATGTAAAGTGGTAACAGCCAATAATGAGAACAGAAAGGAGCTGTGTTTCAAAGTAAAAATTGAGCCACCATTCCATTCAGCAGGCCCACCGCTGAGACTCTCACCTGACAAGTCCAGAGTCGAGAAGGCACAGGCTTCAGCAGCTGCACTGCAGGAATTTTCACAATAGCCAAGACACGGAAGCAACCAAAATGTCCATCACCAGATGAGTGGAAAAAGAAGAAGTGGTCCATGTACACAATGGACTATTAGCCATGGAAAACAATGAAACACTGCTCTTTGAGGCACCATAGATGAGCCTAGAGATAATCACAGAACATGAGGTAAGTCGGAAAGCAAAAGACATATCCTATGATATCACTTATAGGCGTTATCTAACAACTGACACAAATGAACATATTTCCACAGAGAAAGACACTCACAGGCTTAGAAAACAAACTATGCTTATGTAAAAGGACAGGTGGGGGAATGGAAAAATTAAGATTAGGGTTACCATACATGTACAAATACCTATTAAATACATATAACAGAAAGACCGACCATATAGCAAGGGATGTCTATGGAAAACTCTGCAATAATTTACACGGGAAGTGGCTCTGTACATGAATATATATATATATATATATATATATATATATATATATATATATATATATGTTATGCACAAATGAACCAGATTGTGTACACTGAGGACAAACAGTATTCTAATCATTACCCCGATTAAAAAAACTAAAACAAGAAGTAATGTGACATAAACTTATTGGGGTTTCTCCTGGCACATTCCATTTTAATTTCCAACCTAGGAACAGGACTTCCAGAAAGGCTCTGCTGCCCTAGGAACCAGATTTGGGAATGGAGAAATGCTGCCGCCTTGTGGCCGTTTCCCAAAACACCAGCTTTAAACCCAGTGCTAATGCTCACTAGATATTCACACTCATTACAGGCCTATGAATGACACCTGACCTCAGAAACAATCCTGGGTTCGAAAATTGACCAAAAAATTCAAAAGGGGGCAACCTTTCAAGAAGACAATTTCCAGAGGTTAACTGTACTATCTGTTTCTTTCTGTTATTTTAACAGAACTTTAAAAAGGCGTGGAAAAATGCTGAACACTAGGAATAATTCAAGACATGCAAATCCAAATTACAAAATACCTAACAGCTCACACCAGTCAGAATGGCCATCAGCAAAAATTCTGCAAACAGTAAATGCTGAAGGGTTTGAGGAGAAATGCCTACCTTTGGTTCAACGTGGGACATGGTAAGAGCCAGTAAGGAAAACACAAAGGAGGTGCCTTGGAAAGGTAAATACTGAGCTACCATTCAATCAAGCATACCCACTGCTGGGCCTATCACCTGACAGGATGAGAATCAAAACTAAACAGGCTGGGCTTCCCTGGTGGCGCAGACGTTGAGAGTCCGCCTGCCGATGCAGGGGACACGGGTTCGTGCCCCGGTCCGGGAAGATCCCACATGCCGTGGAGAGGCTGGTCCCGTGAGCTATGGCTGCTGGGCCTGTGCATCCGGAGCCTCTGCTCTGCAACGGGAGGGGCCACCGCAGTGAGAGGCCCACGTACCGCAAAAGAAATCAAAACCATAAAAAAAGATACAGGCTGAAAATCCTGCACTCCAGCAATATTTACCATAGACAACAGTTGGAAGCTACGAAAATGTCCATCAACAGAGGAATGCACCAAGAACAAGTGGTCCATGTACGCAATGGAATATGACTCCAATAAAAAATATAAATTCAATTTAGAAAACAAACATAAGTAAGGAGACATCAGCATTTCGGGGTTTATCCGGGCACATTCCACTCTAATATATAACTGAGGAACACCACTGCCAGGAAGGTCTGTTTCCCTAGTTACCAGATTGGGAAAAGCAGAAATGCTGCCGCCCTCTGGCCGTTACCTGCAACAGCAGCTTTAAAACCGGTGCTAAGGGTCACTTCATATGCACCAGTACTGGAGGGCTGTAAATGAAACCTGCCCACAAAATGTCTTGAGGGAGGTAACGGCCAAAATATTTCTAAATGTCACACATACTTCACGAAAACAATTTGAAGAGGTAAGCTGTACTCACAGTTTGAAGAAAAAAAAGGACATGCCAGAAAGCTCAATTTCAAGGGTTTATGAGACGCATGCAAATCCAACCCCAAAGAGGTATATCAGCTCACACTGGTCAGAATATACATCAGCAAAAAAACACTACAAACAGTAAATGCTGAAGGTGTTGTGGAGAAGTGCATACCCTCAGCTTTAAGAGGGACGAAACCTGGTAAGAGCCACTAATGAGAACAGAATGGAGGTGCCTTTGTAAAGTAAACATTTTGCTACTGTATGATCCAGCAGGCCCACTCCTGGGCCTATCACCTAAGAAGACAGAATTGGAAAGACACAGGCAGGCAAATGTGCATTGCCGCTCTATTACAATAGCCAAGACATGGAAGCAACCAAAAAGTCCATCAACAGATGAGTGGACAAAGAAGAACTGGTACATGTACAGAGGGAATATTAGCCAAGGGAAAAAAGGACACAATGCCAGGTGCAGCACCATAGATGCGTCTAGAGGTAGTCACGCGACTCGTACTAAATCAGAAAGAGAGAGACACATATCGTATGATATCACTTATAGGTGTTACCTAAAAATTGATACCGGTGAAGATATTTCCACAGAGAAGGGCAATCACAGATTCATTAAACAAACTTATGGTTCACCAATGGAAAGGTGTGAGGATTGGATACATTAGGATATTGGGGTTAACAGACATATACAAACACAGGTGAACTATATAATCACCAAAGACCTACGGAATACCAAGAGAAGACTACTCAACATTCTGTCATAACGTACATGGGACAAGGATCCCAGGAAGAATAGACATATGTATATGTATAAAAGAATCACATCTTGCACACCTACAACATGCCAAACATTGTAATCAAACTTGCTGTGATGAAAAATAAAAATTAAATTAAAAAAACAAACAAGAAATAGTGAGACATAAATTGAAGGGGCTTTCCTGATACATTCCATTCTAAATTACAACCTAGAACACGACTTCCATTGAGGTTCTGTTGCCCTAGTAACCGGGTTTGGTAAAGGAGAACTGCTGCCACCTTGTGGCCGTTTCACAGAACAGCAGATTTAATCCCAGCGCTAATGGTCAGTTGATATTCAAAATAATTGCAGGCCTGTAAATGACACCTCCCTGAAAAAAAAATCCTGGGGTCGTATATCGATCAAAACATTCAAAAGACGTCCATATTTCAAAACGACAGTTTCAAGAGGCATAGTTTATGCACATTTCTCTTCTGTTTCTTTTACTTTCTTTCTTTTTTGTTAACAAAATGGGAATGGAAAAAGGCTGATCATCAGGAATCAATAAAGCCATGCAAATCCAGTGTACAAAAAAGTTCACCTCACAGCCGTCAGAATGGTCATCAGCCAAAAAGTCTACAAAGAATAAATGCTGAAGGGGTTTTAGAGAACAGCATACCCTTTAGCTGCTGGTGGGATGAAACCTGGTCACAGCCAGTAGTGAGAACAGAATGGAGGTGCGTTTAAGGGTAAATATGGAGCTACCATGTGATCTGGTAGGCCCACTCATGGGCCTTTCACCTGATTAGACCAGAATCGAAAAGACACAGGCTGGCAATCCTCCACTGCAGCAACACGTACCATAGCCAAGACCTGGAAGAAACCGAAATGTCCATCAACAGAAAAATGCACCAAGAAGAAGTCGTCCATGTACACAATGGAACATTAGCCATGAAAAAGCATGGAACAGTGCCGTTGGCACCATCATAGAAGGATCTAGAGATAATCACCCAACTTGAAGTAAGAAAGAATCCGAAAGACAGACATCTTAGGACATCACTTATAGGTGTTACCTAAAAATTGATACCCATGAAATAATTTCCAAGAGATGGACACGCATAGATTCAGAAAACCAATTAATGTTTAACCAAATGGAAAGGAATAAGGAATGTATGAACTAGGACATGGGGGTTAACAGATATGCACTAATACTTATGAAATGTATAATCACAAAGTGCCTATGGAATACGAAGAGAGGTCTACTCAACACCCTATAATAACATACACGGGAAAGGATCGAAAGAGGAATAGACAGATACATTGATAGGATGAACCAGAAACTGTACACCTAGGAGAATCTACATTTGTATCAAATTTGCTCTGATAATTAATAAAAATTAAATTTAATAAACAAACAACAATTTAGGAGATATAAGCTCTTGGGGGTTTGCGCTGGCACATTCCACTCTAATTTGCAGCTTACTAACACGATTTCCAGGAAAGCTCTGTTGCCCAAAAACCCAGAGTTGGAAATGTAGAAATGCTGCCGCCTTGTGGCCGTTTCCCTCAAGAGCGGCATTAAACCCACAGCTAATGGTCACTTAACATTCACAAGGACTCAGGGCTGTAAAGGACATCTGCCCTACATAATTGTGCGGAGGTAGGGAATGGCCGAAAAAATTCCAAACTGGCACATTTTTCAAGGAGATAGTATGCAGGGGTAAGTTTTACTCACTCATTTTCAAAAAAGAGGAAAATGGATAAAAGCTCAACATCAGGAATTATTAGACTCATGCAAATCTAACCTCCAAAAAGGTTTCAACTCACACATGCCAACTACCATCAGCTAAAAGTCTGCACACAACAAATGCTGAAGGGGTTTTAGAGAACTGTGTACCCTCTAGCTGCTGGTGAGATGTAAAGTGGTAACAGCCAATAATGAGAACAGAAAGGAGCTGTGTTTCAAAGTAAAAATTGAGCCACCATTCCATTCAGCAGGCCCACCGCTGAGACTCTCACCTGACAAGTCCAGAGTCGAGAAGGCACAGGCTTCAGCAGCTGCACTGCAGGAATTTTCACAATAGCCAAGACACGGAAGCAACCAAAATGTCCATCACCAGATGAGTGGAAAAAGAAGAAGTGGTCCATGTACACAATGGACTATTAGCCATGGAAAACAATGAAACACTGCTCTTTGAGGCACCATAGATGAGCCTAGAGATAATCACAGAACATGAGGTAAGTCGGAAAGCAAAAGACATATCCTATGATATCACTTATAGGCGTTATCTAACAACTGACACAAATGAACA
The DNA here is from genome assembly GCF_964341445.2 of Mesoplodon mirus. NCBI lineage: Eukaryota > Metazoa > Chordata > Mammalia > Artiodactyla > Ziphiidae > Mesoplodon > Mesoplodon mirus. Next base: position 154,954 of record NW_028295304.1, read on the forward strand.
TATTTCCACAGAGAAAGACACTCACAGGCTTAGAAAACAAACTATGCTTATGTAAAAGGACAGGTGGGGGAATGGAAAAATTAAGATTAGGGTTACCATACATGTACAAATACCTATTAAATACATATAACAGAAAGACCGACCATATAGCAAGGGATGTCTATGGAAAACTCTGCAATAATTTACACGGGAAGTGGCTCTGTACATGAATATATATATATATATATATATATATGTTATGCACAAATGAACCAGATTGTGTACACTGAGGACAAACAGTATTCTAATCATTACCCCGATTAAAAAAACTAAAACAAGAAGTAATGTGACATAAACTTATTGGGGTTTCTCCTGGCACATTCCATTTTAATTTCCAACCTAGGAACAGGACTTCCAGAAAGGCTCTGCTGCCCTAGGAACCAGATTTGGGAATGGAGAAATGCTGCCGCCTTGTGGCCGTTTCCCAAAACACCAGCTTTAAACCCAGTGCTAATGCTCACTAGATATTCACACTCATTACAGGCCTATGAATGACACCTGACCTCAGAAACAATCCTGGGTTCGAAAATTGACCAAAAAATTCAAAAGAGGGCAACCTTTCAAGAAGACAATTTCCAGAGGTTAACTGTACTCTCTGTTTCTTTCTGTTATTTTAACAGAACTTTAAAAAGGCGTGGAAAAATGCTGAACACTAGGAATAATTCAAGACATGCAAATCCAAATTACAAAATACCTAACAGCTCACACCAGTCAGAATGGCCATCAGCAAAAATTCTGCAAACAGTAAATGCTGAAGGGTTTGAGGAGAAATGCCTACCCTTGGTTCAACGTGGGACATGGTAAGAGCCAGTAAGGAAAACACAAAGGAGGTGCCTTGGAAAGGTAAATACTGAGCTACCATTCAATCAAGCATACCCACTGCTGGGCCTATCGCCTGACAGGATGAGAATCAAAACTAAACAGGCTGGGCTTCCCTGGTGGCGCAGACGTTGAGAGTCCGCCTGCCGATGCAGGGGACACGGGTTCGTGCCCCGGTCCGGGAAGATCCCACATGCCGTGGAGAGGCTGGTCCCGTGAGCTATGGCTGCTGGGCCTGTGCATCCGGAGCCTCTGCTCTGCAACGGGAGGGGCCACCGCAGTGAGAGGCCCACGTACCGCAAAAGAAATCAAAACCATAAAAAAAGATACAGGCTGAAAATCCTGCACTCCAGCAATATTTACCATAGACAACAGTTGGAAGCTACGAAAATGTCCATCAACAGAGGAATGCACCAAGAACAAGTGGTCCATGTACGCAATGGAATATGACTCCAATAAAAAATATAAATTCAATTTAGAAAACAAACATAAGTAAGGAGACATCAGCATTTCGGGGTTTATCCGGGCACATTCCACTCTAATATATAACCGAGGAACACCACTGCCAGGAAGGTCTGTTTCCCTAGTTACCAGATTGGGAAAAGCAGAAATGCTGCCGCCCTCTGGCCGTTACCTGCAACAGCAGCTTTAAAACCGGTGCTAAGGGTCACTTCATATGCACCAGTACTGGAGGGCTGTAAATGAAACCTGCCCACAAATTGTCTTGAGGGAGGTAACGGCCAAAATATTTCTAAATGTCACACATACTTCACGAAAACAATTTGAAGAGGTAAGCTGTACTCACAGTTTGAAGAAAAAAAGGACATGCCAGAAAGCTCAATTTCAAGGGTTTATGAGACGCATGCAAATCCAACCCCAAAGAGGTATATCAGCTCACACTGGTCAGAATATACATCAGCAAAAAAACACTACAAACAGTAAATGCTGAAGGTGTTGTGGAGAAGTGCATACCCTCAGCTTTAAGAGGGACGTAACCTGGTAAGAGCCACTAATGAGAACAGAATGGAGGTGCCTTTGTAAAGTAAACATTTTGCTACTGTATGATCCAGCAGGCCCACTCCTGGGCCTATAACCTAAGAAGACAGAATTGGAAAGACACAGGCAGGCAAATGTGCATTGCCGCTCTATTACAATAGCCAAGACATGGAAGCAACCAAAAAGTCCATCAACAGATGAGTGGACAAAGAAGAACTGGTACATGTACAGAGGGAATATTAGCCAAGGGAAAAAAGGACACAATGCCAGGTGCAGCACCATAGATGCGTCTAGAGGTAGTCACGCGACTCGTACTAAATCAGAAAGAGAGAGACACATATCGTATGATATCACTTATAGGTGTTACCTAAAAATTGATACCGGTGAAGATATTTCCACAGAGAAGGGCAATCACAGATTCATTAAACAAACTTATGGTTCACCAATGGAAAGGTGTGAGGATTGGATACATTAGGATATTGGGGTTAACAGACATATACAAACACAGGTGAACTATATAATCACCAAAGACCTACGGAATACCAAGAGAAGACTACTCAACATTCTGTCATAACGTACATGGGACAAGGATCCCAGGAAGAATAGACATATGTATATGTATAAAAGAATCACATCTTGCACACCTACAACATGCCAAACATTGTAATCAAACTTGCTGTGATGAAAAATAAAAATTAAATTAAAAAAACAAACAAGAAATAGTGAGACATAAATTGAAGGGGCTTTCCTGATACATTCCATTCTAAATTACAACCTAGAACACGACTTCCATTGAGGTTCTGTTGCCCTAGTAACCGGGTTTGGTAAAGGAGAACTGCTGCCACCTTGTGGCCGTTTCACAGAACAGCAGATTTAATCCCAGCGCTAATGGTCAGTTGATATTCAAAATAATTGCAGGCCTGTAAATGACACCTCCCTGAAAAAAAAATCCTGGGGTCGTATATCGATCAAAACATTCAAAAGACGTCCATATTTCAAAACGACAGTTTCAAGAGGCATAGTTTATGCACATTTCTCTTCTGTTTCTTTTACTTTCTTTCTTTTTTGTTAACAAAATGGGAATGGAAAAAGGCTGATCATCAGGAATCAATAAAGCCATGCAAATCCAGTGTACAAAAAAGTTCACCTCACAGCCGTCAGAATGGTCATCAGCCAAAAAGTCTACAAAGAATAAATGCTGAAGGGGTTTTAGAGAACAGCATACCCTTTAGCTGCTGGTGGGATGAAACCTGGTCACAGCCAGTAGTGAGAACAGAATGGATGTACGTTTAAGGGTAAATATGGAGCTACCATGTGATCTGGTAGGCCCACTCATGGGCCTTTCACCTGATTAGACCAGAATCGAAAAGACACAGGCTGGCAATCCTCCACTGCAGCAACACGTACCATAGCCAAGACCTGGAAGAAACCGAAATGTCCATCAACAGAAAAATGCACCAAGAAGAAGTCGTCCACGTACACAATGGAACATTATCCATGAAAAAGCATGGAACAGTGCCGTTGGCACCATCATAGAAGGATCTAGAGATAATCACCCAACTTGAAGTAAGAAAGAAACCGAAAGACAGACATCTTAGGACATCACTTATAGGTGTTACCTAAAAATTGATACCCATGAAATAATTTCCAAGAGACGGACACGCATAGATTCAGAAAACCAATTAATGTTTAACCAAATGGAAAGGAATAAGGAATGTATGAACTAGGACATGGGGGTTAACAGATATGCACTAATACTTATGAAATGTATAATCACAACGTGCCTATGGAATACGAAGAGAGGTCTACTCAACACCCTATAATAACACACACGGGAAAGGATCGTAAGAGGAATAGACAGATACATTGATAGGATGAACCAGAAACTGTACACCTAGGAGAATCTACATTTGTATCAAATTTGCTCTGATAATTAATAAAAATTAAATTTAATAAACAAACAACAATTTAGGAGATATAAGCTCTTGGGGGTTTGCGCTGGCACATTCCACTCTAATTTGCAGCTTACTAACACGATTTCCAGGAAAGCTCTGTTGCCCAAAAACCCAGAGTTGGAAATGTAGAAATGCTGCCGCCTTGTGGCCGTTTCCCGCAAGAGCGGCATTAAACCCACAGCTAATGGTCACTTAACATTTACAAGGACTCAGGGCTGTAAAGGACACCTGCCCTACATAATTGTGCGGAGGTAGGGAATGGCCGAAAAAATTCCAAACTGGCACATTTTTCAAGGAGATAGTATGCAGCGGTAAGTTTTACTCACTCATTTTCAAAAAAGAGGAAAATGGATAAAAGCTCAACATCAGGAATTATTAGACTCATGCAAATCTAACCTCCAAAAAGGTTTCAACTCACACATGCCAACTACCATCAGCTAAAAGTCTGCACACAACAAATGCTGAAGGGGTTTTAGAGAACTGTGTACCCTCTAGCTGCTGGTGAGATGTAAAGTGGTAACAGCCAATAATGAGAACAGAAAGGAGCTGTGTTTCAAAGTAAAAATTGAGCCACCATTCCATTCAGCAGGCCCACCGCTGAGACTCTCACCTGACAAGTCCAGAGTCGAGAAGGCACAGGCTTCAGCAGCTGCACTGCAGGAATTTTCACAATAGCCAAGACACGGAAGCAACCAAAATGTCCATCACCAGATGAGTGGAAAAAGAAGAAGTGGTCCATGTACACAATGGACTATTAGCCATGGAAAACAATGAAACACTGCTCTTTGAGGCACCATAGATGAGCCTAGAGATAATCACAGAACATGAGGTAAGTCGGAAAGCAAAAGACATATCCTATGATATCACTTATAGGCGTTATCTAACAACTGACACAAATGAACATATTTCCACAGAGAAAGACACTCACAGGCTTAGAAAACAAACTATGCTTATCTAAAAGGACAGGTGGGGGGAATGGAAAAATTAAGATTAGGGTTACCATACGTGTACAAATACCTATTAAATACATATAACAGAAAGACCGACCATATAGCAAGGGATGTCTATGGAAAACTCTGCAATAATTTACACGGGAAGTGGCTCTGTACATGAATATATATATATATATATATGTTATGCACAAATGAACCAGATTGTGTACACTGAGGACAAACTGTATTCTAATCATTACCCCGATTAAAAAAACTAAAACAAGAAGTAAAGTGACATAAACTTATTGGGGTTTCTCCTGGCACATTCCATTTTAATTTCCAACCTAGGAACAGGACTTCCAGAAAGGCTCTGCTGCCCTAGGAACCAGATTTGGGAATGGAGAAATGCTGCCGCCTTGTGGCCGTTTCCAAAAACAGCAGCTTTAAACCCAGTGCTAATGCTCACTAGATATTCACACTCATTACAGGCCTATGAATGACACCTGACCTCAGAAACAATCCTGGGTTCGAAAATTGACCAAAAAATTCAAAAGAGGGCAACCTTTCAGGAAGACAATTTCCAGAGGTTAACTGTACTCTCTGTTTCTTTCTGTTATTTTAACAGAACTTTAAAAAGGCGTGGAAAAATGCTGAACACTAGGAATAATTCAAGACATGCAAATCCAAATTACAAAAAACCTATCAGCTCACACCAGTCAGAATGGCCATCAGCAAAAATTCTGCAAACAGTAAATGCTGAAGGGTTTGAGGAGAAATGCCTACCCTTGGTTCAACGTGGGACATGGTAAGAGCCAGTAAGGAAAACACAAAGGAGGTGCCTTGGAAAGGTAAATACTGAGCTACCATTCAATCAAGCATACCCACTGCTGGGCCTATCGCCTGACAGGATGAGAATCAAAACTAAACAGGCTGGGCTTCCCTGGTGGCGCAGACGTTGAGAGTCCGCCTGCCGATGCAGGGGACACGGGTTCGTGCCCCGGTCCGGGAAGATCCCACATGCCGTGGAGAGGCTGGTCCCGTGAGCTATGGCTGCTGGGCCTGTGCATCCGGAGCTTCTGCTCTGCAACGGGAGGGGCCACCGCAGTGAGAGGCCCACGTACCGCAAAAGAAATCAAAACCATAAAAAAAGATACAGGCTGAAAATCCTGCACTCCAGCAATATTTACCATAGACAACAGTTGGAAGCTACGAAAATGTCCATCAACACAGGAATGCACCAAGAACAAGTGGTCCATGTACGCAATGGAATATGACTCCAATAAAAAATATAAATTCAATTTAGAAAACAAACATAAGTAAGGAGACATCAGCATTTGGGGGTTTATCCGGGCACATTCCACTCTAATATATAACCGAGGAACACCACTGCCAGGAAGGTCTGTTTCCCTAGTTACCAGATTGGGAAAAGCTGAAATGCTGCCGCCCTCTGGCCGTTACCTGCAACAGCAGCTTTAAAACCTGTGCTAAGGGTCACTTCATATGCACCAGTACTGGAGGGCTGTAAATGAAACCTGCCCACAAAATGTCTTGAGGGAGGTAACGGCCAAAATATTTCTAAATGTCACACATACTTCACGAAAACAATTTGAAGAGGTAAGCTGTACTCACAGTTTGAAGAAAAAAAAGGACATGCCAGAAAGCTCAATTTCAAGGGTTTATGAGACGCATGCAAATCCAACCCCAAAGAGGTATATCAGCTCACACTGGTCAGAATATACATCAACAAAAAACACTACAAACAGTAAATGCTGAAGGTGTTGTGGAGAAGTGCATACCCTCAGCTTTAAGAGGGACGTAACCTGGTAAGAGCCACTAATGAGAACAGAATGGAGGTGCCTTTGTAAAGTAAACATTTTGCTACTGTATGATCCAGCAGGCCCACTCCTGGGCCTATCACCTAAGAAGACAGAATTGGAAAGACACAGGCAGGCAAATGTGCATTGCCGCTCTATTACAATAGCCAAGACATGGAAGCAACCAAAAAGTCCATCAACAGATGAGTGGACAAAGAAGAACTGGTACATGTACAGAGGGAATATTAGCCAAGGGAAAAAAGGACACAATGCCATGTGCAGCACCGTAGATGAGTCTACAGGTAGTCACGCGACTCGTACTAAGTCAGAAAGAGAGAGACACATATCGTATGATATCACTTATAGGTGTTACCTAAAAATTGATACCGGTGAAGATATTTCCACAGAGAAGGGCAATCACAGATTCATTAAACAAACTTATGGTTCACCAATGGAAAGGTGTGAGGATTGGATACATTAGGATATTGGGGTTAACAGACATATACAAACACAGGTGAAATATATAATCACCAAAGACCTACGGAATACCAAGAGAAGACTACTCAACATTCTGTCATAACGTACATGGGACAAGGATCCCAGGAAGAATAGACATATGTATATGTGTAAAAGAACCACATCTTGCACACCTACAACATGCCAAACATTGTAATCAAACTTGCTGTGATGAAAAATAAAAATTAAATTAAAAAAAAACAAACAAGAAATAGTGAGACATAAATTAAAGGTGCTTTCCTGATACATTCCATTCTAAATTACAACCTAGAACACGCCCTCCATTGAGGTTCTGTTGCCCTAGTAACCGGGTTTGGTAAAGGAGAACTGCTGCCACCTTGTGGCCGTTTCACACAACAGCAGCTTTAATCCCAGCGCTAATGGTCAGTTGATATTCAAAATAATTGCAGGCCTGTAAATGACACCTCCCTGAAAAAAAATCCTGGGGTCGTATATCGATCAAAACATTCAAAAGACGTCCATATTTCAAAACGACAGTTTCAAGAGGCATAGTTTATGCACATTTCTCTTCTGTTTCTTTTACTTTCTTTCTTTTTTGTTAACAAAATGGGAATGGAAAAAGGCTGAACATCAGGAATCAATAAAGCCATGCAAATCCAGTGTACAAAAAAGTTCACCTCACAGCCGTCAGAATGGTCATCAGCCAAAAAGTCTACAAAGAATAAATGCTGAAGGGGTTTTAGAGAACCGCGTACCCTTTAGCTGCTGGTGGGATGAAACCTGGTCACAGCCAGTAGTGAGAACAGAATGGAGGTGCGTTTAAGGGTAAATATGGAGCTACCATGTGATCTGGTAGGCCCACTCATGGGCCTTTCACCTGATTAGACCAGAATCGAAAAGACACAGGCTGGCAATCCTGCACTGCAGCAACACGTACCATAGCCAAGACCTGGAAGAAACCGAAATGTCCATCAACAGAAAAATGCACCAAGAAGAAGTCGTCCATGTACACAATGGAATATTAGCCATGAAAAAGCATGGAACAGTGCCGTTGGCACCATCATAGAAGGATCTAGAGATAATCACCCAACTTGAAGTAAGAAAGAATCCGAAAGACAGACATCTTAGGACATCACTTATAGGTGTTACCTAAAATTTGATACCCATGAAATAATTTCCAAGAGACGGACACGCCTAGATTCAGAAAACCAATTAATGTTTAACCAAATGGAAAGGAATAAGGAATGTATGAACTAGGACATGGGGGTTAACAGATATGCACTAATACTTATGAAATGTATAATCACAACGTGCCTATGGAATACGAAGAGAGGTCTACTCAACACCCTATAATACCATACACGGGAAAGGATCGAAAGAGGAATAGACAGATACATTGATAGGATGAACCAGAAACTGTACACCTAGGAGAATCTACATTTGTATCAAATTTGCTCTGATAATTAATAAAAATTAAATTTAATAAACAAACAACAATTTAGGAGATATAAGCTCTTGGGGGTTTGCGCTGGCACATTCCACTCTAATTTGCAGCTTACTAACACGATTTCCAGGAAAGCTCTGTTGCCCAAAAACCCAGAGTTGGAAATGTAGAAATGCTGCCGCCTTGTGGCCGTTTCCCTCAAGAGCGGCATTAAACCCACAGCTAATGGTCACTTAACATTCACAAGGACTCAGGGCTGTAAAGGACATCTGCCCTACATAATTGTGCGGAGGTAGGGAATGGCCGAAAAAATTCCAAACTGGCACATTTTTCAAGGAGATAGTATGCAGCGGTAAGTTTTACTCACTCATTTTCAAAAAAGAGGAAAATGGATAAAAGCTCAACATCAGGAATTATTAGACTCATGCAAATCTAACCTCCAAAAAGGTTTCAACTCACACATGCCAACTACCATCAGCTAAAAGTCTGCACACAACAAATGCTGAAGGGGTTTTAGAGAACTGTGTACCCTCTAGCTGCTGGTGAGATGTAAAGTGGTAACAGCCAATAATGAGAACAGAAAGGAGCTGTGTTTCAAAGTAAAAATTGAGCCACCATTCCATTCAGCAGGCCCACCGCTGAGACTCTCACCTGACAAGTCCAGAGTCGAGAAGGCACAGGCTTCAGCAGCTGCACTGCAGGAATTTTCACAATAGCCAAGACACGGAAGCAACCAAAATGTCCATCACCAGATGAGTGGAAAAAGAAGAAGTGGTCCATGTACACAATGGACTATTAGCCATGGAAAACAATGAAACACTGCTCTTTGAGGCACCATAGATGAGCCTAGAGATAATCACAGAACATGAGGTAAGTCGGAAAGCAAAAGACATATCCTATGATATCACTTATAGGCGTTATCTAACAACTGACACAAATGAACATATTTCCACAGAGAAAGACACTCACAGGCTTAGAAAACAAACTATGCTTATGTAAAAGGACAGGTGGGGGAATGGAAAAATTAAGATTAGGGTTACCATACATGTACAAATACCTATTAAATACATATAACAGAAAGACCGACCATATAGCAAGGGATGTCTATGGAAAACTCTGCAATAATTTACACGGGAAGTGGCTCTGTACATGAATATATATATATATATATATATATATATATATATATATATATATATATATATGTTATGCACAAATGAACCAGATTGTGTACACTGAGGACAAACAGTATTCTAATCATTACCCCGATTAAAAAAACTAAAACAAGAAGTAATGTGACATAAACTTATTGGGGTTTCTCCTGGCACATTCCATTTTAATTTCCAACCTAGGAACAGGACTTCCAGAAAGGCTCTGCTGCCCTAGGAACCAGATTTGGGAATGGAGAAATGCTGCCGCCTTGTGGCCGTTTCCCAAAACAGCAGCTTTAAACCCAGTGCTAATGCTCACTAGATATTCACACTCATTACAGGCCTATGAATGACACCTGACCTCAGAAACAATCCTGGGTTCGAAAATTGACCAAAAAATTCAAAAGAGGGCAACCTTTCAAGAAGACAATTTCCAGAGGTTAACTGTACTCTCTGTTTCTTTCTGTTATTTTAACAGAACTTTAAAAAGGCGTGGAAAAATGCTGAACACTAGGAATAATTCAAGACATGCAAATCCAAATTACAAAATACCTAACAGCTCACACCAGTCAGAATGGCCATCAGCAAAAATTCTGCAAACAGTAAATGCTGAAGGGTTTGAGGAGAAATGCCTACCCTTGGTTCAACGTGGGACATGGTAAGAGCCAGTAAGGAAAACACAAAGGAGGTGCCTTGGAAAGGTAAATACTGAGCTACCATTCAATCAAGCATACCCACTGCTGGGCCTATCACCTGACAGGATGAGAATCAAAACTAAACAGGCTGGGCTTCCCTGGTGGCGCAGACGTTGAGAGTCCGCCTGCCGATGCAGGGGACACGGGTTCGTGCCCTGGTCAGGGAAGATCCCACATGCCGTGGAGAGGCTGGTCCCGTGAGCTATGGCTGCTGGGCCTGTGCATCCGGAGCCTCTGCTCTGCAACGGGAGGGGCCACCGCAGTGAGAGGCCCACGTACCGCAAAAGAAATCAAAACCATAAAAAAAGATACAGGCTGAAAATCCTGCACTCCAGCAATATTTACCATACACAACACTTGGAAGCTACGAAAATGTCCATCAACAGAGGAATGCACCAAGAACAAGTGGTCCATGTACGCAATGGAATATGACTCCAATAAAAAATATAAATTCAATTTAGAAAACAAACATAAGTAAGGAGACATCAGCATTTCGGGGTTTATCCGGGCACATTCCACTCTAATATATAACCGAGGAACACCACTGCCAGGAAGGTCTGTTTCCCTAGTTACCAGATTGGGAAAAGCAGAAATGCTGCCGCCCTCTGGCCGTTACCTGCAACAGCAGCTTTAAAACCGGTGCTAAGGGTCACTTCATATGCACCAGTACTGGAGGGCTGTAAATGAAACCTGCCCACAAAATGTCTTGAGGGAGGTAACGGCCAAAATATTTCTAAATGTCACACATACTTCACGAAAACAATTTGAAGAGGTAAGCTGTACTCACAGTTTGAAGAAAAAAAAGGACATGCCAGAAAGCTCAATTTCAAGGTTTTATGAGACGCATGCAAATCCAACCCCAAAGAGGTATATCAGCTCACACTGGTCAGAATATACATCAGCAAAAAAACACTACAAACAGTAAATGCTGAAGGTGTTGTGGAGAAGTGCATACCCTCAGCTTTAAGAGGGACAAAACCTGGTAAGAGCCACTAATGAGAACAGAATGGAGGTGCCTTTGTAAAGTAAACATTTTGCTACTGTATGATCCAGCAGGCCCACTCCTGGGCCTATAACCTAAGAAGACAGAATTGGAAAGACACAGGCAGGCAAATGTGCATTGCCGCTCTATTACAATAGCCAAGACATGGAAGCAACCAAAAAGTCCATCAACAGATGAGTGGACAAAGAAGAACTGGTACATGTACAGAGGGAATATTAGCCAAGGGAAAAAAGGACACAATGCCAGGTGCAGCACCGTAGATGCGTCTAGAGGTAGTCACGCGACTCGTACTAAGTCAGAAAGAGAGAGACACATATCGTATGATATCACTTATAGGTGTTACCTAAAAATTGATACCGGTGAAGATATTTCCACAGAGAAGGGCAATCACAGATTCATTAAACAAACTTATGGTTCACCAATGGAAAGGTGTGAGGATTGGATACATTAGGATATTGGGGTTAACAGACATATACAAACACAGGTGAACTATATAATCACCAAAGACCTACGGAATACCAAGAGAAGACTACTCAACATTCTGTCATAACGTACATGGGACAAGGATCCCAGGAAGAATAGACATATGTATATGTATAAAAGAATCACACCTTGCACACCTACAACATGCCAAACATTGTAATCAAACTTGCTGTGATGAAAAATAAAAATTAAATTAAAAAAACAAACAAGAAATAGTGAGACATAAATTGAAGGGGCTTTCCTGATACATTCCATTCTAAATTACAACCTAGGACACGACTTCCATTGAGGTTCTGTTGCCCTAGTAACCGGGTTTGGTAAAGGAGAACTGCTGCCACCTTGTGGCCGTTTCACACAACAGCAGCTTTAATCCCAGCGCTAATGGTCAGTTGATATTCAAAATAATTGCAGGCCTGTAAATGACACCTCCCTGAAAAAAAGTCCTGGGGTCGTATATCGATCAAAACATTCAAAAGACGTCCATATTTCAAAACGACAGTTTCAAGAGGCATAGTTTATGCACATTTCTCTTCTGTTTCTTTTACTTTCTTTCTTTTTTGTTAACAAAATGGGAATGGAAAAAGGCTGAACATCAGGAATCAATAAAGCCATGCAAATCCAGTGTACAAAATAGTTCACCTCACAGCCGTCAGAATGGTCATCAGCCAAAAAGTCTACAAAGAATAAATGCTGAAGGGGTTTTAGAGAACTGCATACCCTTTAGCTGCTGGTGGGATGAAACCTGGTCACAGCCAGTAGTGAGAACAGAATGGAGGTGCGTTTAAGGGTAAATATGGAGCTACCATGTGATCTGGTAGGCCCACTCATGGGCCTTTCACCTGATTAGACCAGAATCGAAAAGACACAGGCTGGCAATCCTGCACTGCAGCAACACGTACCATAGCCAAGACATGGAAGAAACCGAAATGTCCATCAACAGAAAAATGCACCAAGAAGAAGTCGTCCACGTACACAATGGAATATTAGCCATGAAAAAGCATGGAACAGTGCCGTTGGCACCATCATAGAAGGATCTAGAGATAATCACCCAACTTGAAGTAAGAAAGAATCCGAAAGACAGACATCTTAGGACATCACTTATAGGTTTTACCTAAAATTTGATACCCATGAAATAATTTCCAAGAGACGGACACGCATAGATTCAGAAAACCAATTAATGTTTAACCAAATGGAAAGGAATAAGGAATGTATGAACTAGGACATGGGGGTTAACAGATATGCACTAATACTTATGAAATGTATAATCACAACGTGCCTATGGAATACGAAGAGAGGTCTACTCAACACCCTATAATAACACACACGGGAAAGGATCGTAAGAGGAATAGACAGATACATTGATAGGATGAACCAGAAACTGTACACCTAGGAGAATCTACATTTGTATCAAATTTGCTCTGATAATTAATAAAAATTAAATTTAATAAACAAACAACAATTTAGGAGATATAAGCTCTTGGGGGTTTGCGCTGGCACATTCCACTCTAATTTGCAGCTTACTAACACGATTTCCAGGAAAGCTCTGTTGCCCAAAAACCCAGAGTTGGAAATGTAGAAATGCTGCCGCCTTGTGGCCGTTTCCCGCAAGAGCGGCATTAAACCCACAGCTAATGGTCACTTAACATTCACAAGGACTCAGGGCTGTAAAGGACACCTGCCCTACATAATTGTGCGGAGGTAGGGAATGGCTGAAAAAATTCCAAACTGGCACATTTTTCAAGGAGATAGTATGCAGGGGTAAGTTTTACTCACTCATTTTCAAAAAAGAGGAAAATGGATAAAAGCTCAACATCAGGAATTATTAGACTCATGCAAATCTAACCTCCAAAAAGGTTTCAACTCACACATGCCAACTACCATCAGCTAAAAGTCTGCACACAACAAATGCTGAAGGGGTTTTAGAGAACTGTGTACCCTCTAGCTGCTGGTGAGATGTAAAGTGGTAACAGCCAATAATGAGAACAGAAAGGAGCTGTGTTTCAAAGTAAAAATTGAGCCACCATTCCATTCAGCAGGCCCACCGCTGAGACTCTCACCTGACAAGTCCAGAGTCGAGAAGGCACAGGCTTCAGCAGCTGCACTGCAGGAATTTTCACAATAGCCAAGACACGGAAGCAACCAAAATGTCCATCACCAGATGAGTGGAAAAAGAAGAAGTGGTCCATGTACACAATGGACTATTAGCCATGGAAAACAATGAAACACTGCTCTTTGAGGCACCATAGATGAGCCTAGACATAATCACAGAACATGAGGTAAGTCGGAAAGCAAAAGACATATCCTATGATATCACTTATAGGCGTTATCTAACAACTGACACAAATGAACATATTTCCACAGAGAAAGACACTCACAGGCTTAGAAAACAAACTATGCTTATGTAAAAGGACAGGTGGGGGAATGGAAAAATTAAGATTAGGGTTACCATACATGTACAAATACCTATTAAATACATATAACAGAAAGACCGACCATATAGCAAGGGATGTCTATGGAAAACTCTGCAATAATTTACACGGGAAGTGGCTCTGTACATGAATATATATATATATATATATATATATATATATATATATATATATATATATATATATATATGTTATGCACAAATGAACCAGATTGTGTACACTGAGGACAAACTGTATTCTAATCATTACCCCGATTAAAAAAACTAAAACAAGAAGTAATGTGACATAAACTTATTGGGGTTTCTCCTGGCACATTCCATTTTAATTTCCAACCTAGGAACAGGACTTCCAGAAAGGCTCTGCTGCCCTAGGAACCAGATTTGGGAATGGAGAAATGCTGCCGCCTTGTGGCCGTTTCCCAAAACAGCAGCTTTAAACCCAGTGCTAATGCTCACTAGATATTCACACTCATTACAGGCCTATGAATGACACCTGACCTCAGAAACAATCCTGGGTTCGAAAATTGACCAAAAAATTCAAAAGAAGGCAACCTTTCAAGAAGACAATTTCCAGAGGTTAACTGTACTCTCTGTTTCTTTCTGTTATTCTAACAGAACTTTAAAAAGGCGTGGAATAATGCTGAACACTAGGAATAATTCAAGACATGCAAATCCAAATTACAAAAAACCTATCAGCTCACACCAGTCAGAATGGCCATCAGCAAAAATTCTGCAAACAGTAAATGCTGAAGGGTTTGAGGAGAAATGCCTACCCTTGGTTCAACGTGGGACATGGTAAGAGCCAGTAAGGAAAACACAAAGGAGGTGCCTTGGAAAGGTAAATACTGAGCTACCATTCAATCAAGCATACCCACTGCTGGGCCTATCGCCTGACAGGATGAGAATCAAAACTAAACAGGCTGGGCTTCCCTGGTGGCGCAGACGTTGAGAGTCCGCCTGCCGATGCAGGGGACACGGGTTCGTGCCCCGGTCAGGGAAGATCCCACATGCCGTGGAGAGGCTGGTCCCGTGAGCTATGGCTGCTGGGCCTGTGCATCCGGAGCCTCTGCTCTGCAACGGGAGGGGCCACCGCAGTGAGAGGCCCACGTACCGCAAAAGAAATCAAAACCATAAAAAAAGATACAGGCTGAAAATCCTGCACTCCAGCAATATTTACCATACACAACACTTGGAAGCTACGAAAATGTCCATCAACAGAGGAATGCACCAAGAACAAGTGGTCCATGTACGCAATGGAATATGACTCCAATAAAAAATATAAATTCAATTTAGAAAACAAACATAAGTAAGGAGACATCAGCATTTGGGGGTTTATCCGGGCACATTCCACTCTAATATATAACCGAGGAACACCACCGCCAGGAAGGTCTGTTTCCCTAGTTACCAGATTGGGAAAAGCTGAAATGCTGTCGCCCTCTGGCCGTTACCTGCAACAGCAGCTTTAAAACCGGTGCTAAGGGTCACTTCATATGCACCAGTACTGGAGGGCTGTAAATGAAACCTGCCCACAAAATGTCTTGAGGGAGGTAACGGCCAAAATATTTCTAAATGTCACACATACTTCACAAAAACAATTTGAAGAGGTAAGCTGTACTCACAGTTTGAAGAAAAAAAAGGACATGCCAGAAAGCTCAATTTCAAGGGTTTATGAGACGCATGCAAATCCAACCCCAAAGAGGTATATCAGCTCACACTGGTCAGAATATACATCAGCAAAAAAACACTACAAACAGTAAATGCTGAAGGTGTTGTGGAGAAGTGCATACCCTCAGCTTTAAGAGGGACGTAACCTGGTAAGAGCCACTAATGAGAACAGAATGGAGGTGCCTTTGTAAAGTAAACATTTTGCTACTGTATGATCCAGCAGGCCCACTCCTGGGCCTATAACCTAAGAAGACAGAATTGGAAAGACACAGGCAGGCAAATGTGCATTGCCGCTCTATTACAATAGCCAAGACATGGAAGCAACCAAAAAGTCCATCAACAGATGAGTGGACAAAGAAGAACTGGTACATGTACAGAGGGAATATTAGCCAAGGGAAAAAAGGACACAATGCCAGGTGCAGCACCGTAGATGCGTCTAGAGGTAGTCACGCGACTCGTACTAAGTCAGAAAGAGAGAGACACATATCGTATGATATCACTTATAGGTGTTACCTAAAAATTGATACCGGTGAAGATATTTCCACAGAGAAGGGCAATCACAGATTCATTAAACAAACTTATGGTTCACCAATGGAAAGGTGTGAGGATTGGATACATTAGGATATTGGGGTTAACAGACATATACAAACACAGGTGAACTATATAATCACCAAAGACCTACGGAATACCAAGAGAAGACTACTCAACATTCTGTCATAACGTACATGGGACAAGGATCCCAGGAAGAATAGACATATGTATATGTATAAAAGAATCACACCTTGCACACCTACAACATGCCAAACATTGTAATCAAACTTGCTGTGATGAAAAATAAAAATTAAATTAAAAAAACAAACAAGAAATAGTGAGACATAAATTGAAGGGGCTTTCCTGATACATTCCATTCTAAAATACAACCTAGGACACGACTTCCATTGAGGTTCTGTTGCCCTAGTAACCGGGTTTGGTAAAGGAGAAATGCTGCCACCCTGTGGCCGTTTCACACAACAGCAGCTTTAATCCCAGCGCTAATGGTCAGTTGATATTCAAAATAATTGCAGGCCTGTAAATGACACCTCCCTGAAAAAAAATCCTGGGGTCGTATATCGATCAAAACATTCAAAAGACGTCCATATTTCAAAACGACAGTTTCAAGAGGCATAGTTTATGCACATTTCTCTTCTGTTTCTTTTACTTTCTTTCTTTTTTGTTAACAAAATGGGAATGGAAAAAGGCTGAACATCAGGAATCAATAAAGCCATGCAAATCCAGTGTACAAAAAAGTTCACCTCACAGCTGTCAGAATGGTCATCAGCCAAAAAGTCTACAAAGAATAAATGCTGAAGGGGTTTTAGAGAACTGCATACCCTTTAGCTGCTGGTGGGATGAAACCTGGTCACAGCCAGTAGTGAGAACAGAATGGAGGTGCGTTTAAGGGTAAATATGGAGCTACCATGTGATCTGGTAGGCCCACTCATGAGCCTTTCACCTGATTAGACCAGAATCGAAAAGACACAGGCTGGCAATCCTGCACTGCAGCAACACGTACCATAGCCAAGACCTGGAAGAAACTGAAATGTCCATCAACAGAAAAATGCACCAAGAAGAAGTCGTCCATGTACACAATGGAACATTAGCCATGAAAAAGCATGGAACAGTGCCGTTGGCACCATCATAGAAGGATCTAGAGATAATCACCCAACTTGAAGTAAGAAAGAATCCGAAAGACAGACATCTTAGGACATCACTTATAGGTGTTACCTAAAAATTGATACCCATGAAATAATTTCCAAGAGACGGACACGCATAGATTCAGAAAACCAATTAATGTTTAACCAAATGGAAAGGAATAAGGAATGTATGAACTAGGACATGGGGGTTAACAGATATGCACTAATACTTATGAAATGTATAATCACAAAGTGCCTATGGAATACGAAGAGAGGTCTACTCAACACCCTATAATAACATACACGGGAAAGGATCGAAAGAGGAATAGACAGATACATTGATAGGATGAACCAGAAACTGTACACCTAGGAGAATCTACATTTGTATCAAATTTGCTCTGATAATTAATAAAAATTAAATTTAATAAACAAACAACAATTTAGGAGATATAAGCTCTTGGGGGTTTGCGCTGGCACATTCCACTCTAATTTGCAGCTTACTAACACGATTTCCAGGAAAGCTCTGTTGCCCAAAAACCCAGAGTTGGAAATGTAGAAATGCTGCCGCCTTGTGGCCGTTTCCCTCAAGAGCGGCATTAAACCCACAGCTAATGGTCACTTAACATTCACAAGGACTCAGGGCTGTAAAGGACATCTGCCCTACATAATTGTGCGGAGGTAGGGAATGGCCGAAAAAATTCCAAACTGGCACATTTTTCAAGGAGATAGTATGCAGGGGTAAGTTTTACTCACTCATTTTCAAAAAAGAGGAAAATGGATAAAAGCTCAACATCAGGAATTATTAGACTCATGCAAATCTAACCTCCAAAAAGGTTTCAACTCACACATGCCAACTACCATCAGCTAAAAGTCTGCACACAACAAATGCTGAAGGGGTTTTAGAGAACTGTGTACCCTCTAGCTGCTGGTGAGATGTAAAGTGGTAACAGCCAATAATGAGAACAGAAAGGAGCTGTGTTTCAAAGTAAAAATTGAGCCACCATTCCATTCAGCAGGCCCACCGCTGAGACTCTCACCTGACAAGTCCAGAGTCGAGAAGGCACAGGCTTCAGCAGCTGCACTGCAGGAATTTTCACAATAGCCAAGACACGGAAGCAACCAAAATGTCCATCACCAGATGAGTGGAAAAAGAAGAAGTGGTCCATGTACACAATGGACTATTAGCCATGGAAAACAATGAAACACTGCTCTTTGAGGCACCATAGATGAGCCTAGACATAATCACAGAACATGAGGTAAGTCGGAAAGCAAAAGACATATCCTATGATATCACTTATAGGCGTTATCTAACAACTGACACAAATGAACATATTTCCACAGAGAAAGAC
This sequence comes from Mesoplodon mirus, assembly GCF_964341445.2. Taxonomy (NCBI): domain Eukaryota; kingdom Metazoa; phylum Chordata; class Mammalia; order Artiodactyla; family Ziphiidae; genus Mesoplodon; species Mesoplodon mirus. The sequence goes on from NW_028295304.1 coordinate 173,877, forward strand.
ACTCACAGGCTTAGAAAACAAACTATGCTTATGTAAAAGGACAGGTGGGGGAATGGAAAAATTAAGATTAGGGTTACCATACATGTACAAATACCTATTAAATACATATAACAGAAAGACCGACCATATAGCAAGGGATGTCTATGGAAAACTCTGCAATAATTTACACGGGAAGTGGCTCTGTACATGAATATATATATATATATATATATATATATATATATATATATATATATATATATATGTTATGCACAAATGAACCAGATTGTGTACACTGAGGACAAACTGTATTCTAATCATTACCCCGATTAAAAAAACTAAAACAAGAAGTAATGTGACATAAACTTATTGGGGTTTCTCCTGGCACATTCCATTTTAATTTCCAACCTAGGAACAGGACTTCCAGAAAGGCTCTGCTGCCCTAGGAACCAGATTTGGGAATGGAGAAATGCTGCCGCCTTGTGGCCGTTTCCCAAAACACCAGCTTTAAACCCAGTGCTAATGCTCACTAGATATTCACACTCATTACAGGCCTATGAATGACACCTGACCTCAGAAACAATCCTGGGTTCGAAAATTGACCAAAAAATTCAAAAGAGGGCAACCTTTCAAGAAGACAATTTCCAGAGGTTAACTGTACTCTCTGTTTCTTTCTGTTATTTTAACAGAACTTTAAAAAGGCGTGGAAAAATGCTGAACACTAGGAATAATTCAAGACATGCAAATCCAAATTACAAAATACCTAACAGCTCACACCAGTCAGAATGGCCATCAGCAAAAATTCTGCAAACAGTAAATGCTGAAGGGTTTGAGGAGAAATGCCTACCCTTGGTTCAACGTGGGACATGGTAAGAGCCAGTAAGGAAAACACAAAGGAGGTGCCTTGGAAAGGTAAATACTGAGCTACCATTCAATCAAGCATACCCACTGCTGGGCCTATCGCCTGACAGGATGAGAATCAAAACTAAACAGGCTGGGCTTCCCTGGTGGCGCAGACGTTGAGAGTCCGCCTGCCGATGCAGGGGACACGGGTTCGTGCCCCGGTCCGGGAAGATCCCACATGCCGTGGAGAGGCTGGTCCCGTGAGCTATGGCTGCTGGGCCTGTGCATCCGGAGCCTCTGCTCTGCAACGGGAGGGGCCACCGCAGTGAGAGGCCCACGTACCGCAAAAGAAATCAAAACCATAAAAAAAGATACAGGCTGAAAATCCTGCACTCCAGCAATATTTACCATAGACAACAGTTGGAAGCTACGAAAATGTCCATCAACAGAGGAATGCACCAAGAACAAGTGGTCCATGTACGCAATGGAATATGACTCCAATAAAAAATATAAATTCAATTTAGAAAACAAACATAAGTAAGGAGACATCAGCATTTCGGGGTTTATCCGGGCACATTCCACTCTAATATATAACCGAGGAACACCACTGCCAGGAAGGTCTGTTTCCCTAGTTACCAGATTGGGAAAAGCAGAAATGCTGCCGCCCTCTGGCCGTTACCTGCAACAGCAGCTTTAAAACCGGTGCTAAGGGTCACTTCATATGCACCAGTACTGGAGGGCTGTAAATGAAACCTGCCCACAAATTGTCTTGAGGGAGGTAACGGCCAAAATATTTCTAAATGTCACACATACTTCACGAAAACAATTTGAAGAGGTAAGCTGTACTCACAGTTTGAAGAAAAAAAAGGACATGCCAGAAAGCTCAATTTCAAGGGTTTATGAGACGCATGCAAATCCAACCCCAAAGAGGTATATCAGCTCACACTGGTCAGAATATACATCAGCAAAAAAACACTACAAACAGTAAATGCTGAAGGTGTTGTGGAGAAGTGCATACCCTCAGCTTTAAGAGGGACGAAACCTGGTAAGAGCCACTAATGAGAACAGAATGGAGGTGCCTTTGTAAAGTAAACATTTTGCTACTGTATGATCCAGCAGGCCCACTCCTGGGCCTATAACCTAAGAAGACAGAATTGGAAAGACACAGGCAGGCAAATGTGCATTGCCGCTCTATTACAATAGCCAAGACATGGAAGCAACCAAAAAGTCCATCAACAGATGAGTGGACAAAGAAGAACTGGTACATGTACAGAGGGAATATTAGCCAAGGGAAAAAAGGACACAATGCCAGGTGCAGCACCGTAGATGCGTCTAGAGGTAGTCACGCGACTCGTACTAAGTCAGAAAGAGAGAGACACATATCGTATGATATCACTTATAGGTGTTACCTAAAAATTGATACCGGTGAAGATATTTCCACAGAGAAGGGCAATCACAGATTCATTAAACAAACTTATGGTTCACCAATGGAAAGGTGTGAGGATTGGATACATTAGGATATTGGGGTTAACAGACATATACAAACACAGGTGAACTATATAATCACCAAAGACCTACGGAATACCAAGAGAAGACTACTCAACATTCTGTCATAACGTACATGGGACAAGGATCCCAGGAAGAATAGACATATGTATATGTATAAAAGAATCACACCTTGCACACCTACAACATGCCAAACATTGTAATCAAACTTGCTGTGATGAAAAATAAAAATTAAATTAAAAAAACAAACAAGAAATAGTGAGACATAAATTGAAGGGGCTTTCCTGATACATTCCATTCTAAAATACAACCTAGGACACGACTTCCATTGAGGTTCTGTTGCCCTAGTAACCGGGTTTGGTAAAGGAGAACTGCTGCCACCCTGTGGCCGTTTCACACAACAGCAGCTTTAATCCCAGCGCTAATGGTCAGTTGATATTCAAAATAATTGCAGGCCTGTAAATGACACCTCCCTGAAAAAAAATCCTGGGGTCGTATATCGATCAAAACATTCAAAAGACGTCCATATTTCAAAACGACAGTTTCAAGAGGCATAGTTTATGCACATTTCTCTTCTGTTTCTTTTACTTTCTTTCTTTTTTGTTAACAAAATGGGAATGGAAAAAGGCTGAACATCAGGAATCAATAAAGCCATGCAAATCCAGTGTACAAAAAAGTTCACCTCACAGCTGTCAGAATGGTCATCAGCCAAAAAGTCTACAAAGAATAAATGCTGAAGGGGTTTTAGAGAACTGCATACCCTTTAGCTGCTGGTGGGATGAAACCTGGTCACAGCCAGTAGTGAGAACAGAATGGAGGTGCGTTTAAGGGTAAATATGGAGCTACCATGTGATCTGGTAGGCCCACTCATGGGCCTTTCACCTGATTAGACCAGAATCGAAAAGACACAGGCTGGCAATCCTGCACTGCAGCAACACGTACCATAGCCAAGACCTGGAAGAAACCGAAATGTCCATCAACAGAAAAATGCACCAAGAAGAAGTCGTCCATGTACACAATGGAACATTAGCCATGAAAAAGCATGGAACAGTGCCGTTGGCACCATCATAGAAGGATCTAGAGATAATCACCCAACTTGAAGTAAGAAAGAATCCGAAAGACAGACATCTTAGGACATCACTTATAGGTGTTACCTAAAAATTGATACCCATGAAATAATTTCCAAGAGATGGACACGCATAGATTCAGAAAACCAATTAATGTTTAACCAAATGGAAAGGAATAAGGAATGTATGAACTAGGACATGGGGGTTAACAGATATGCACTAATACTTATGAAATGTATAATCACAAAGTGCCTATGGAATACGAAGAGAGGTCTACTCAACACCCTATAATAACATACACGGGAAAGGATCGAAAGAGGAATAGACAGATACATTGATAGGATGAACCAGAAACTGTACACCTAGGAGAATCTACATTTGTATCAAATTTGCTCTGATAATTAATAAAAATTAAATTTAATAAACAAACAACAATTTAGGAGATATAAGCTCTTGGGGGTTTGCGCTGGCACATTCCACTCTAATTTGCAGCTTACTAACACGATTTCCAGGAAAGCTCTGTTGCCCAAAAACCCAGAGTTGGAAATGTAGAAATGCTGCCGCCTTGTGGCCGTTTCCCTCAAGAGCGGCATTAAACCCACAGCTAATGGTCACTTAACATTCACAAGGACTCAGGGCTGTAAAGGACATCTGCCCTACATAATTGTGCGGAGGTAGGGAATGGCCGAAAAAATTCCAAACTGGCACATTTTTCAAGGAGATAGTATGCAGGGGTAAGTTTTACTCACTCATTTTCAAAAAAGAGGAAAATGGATAAAAGCTCAACATCAGGAATTATTAGACTCATGCAAATCTAACCTCCAAAAAGGTTTCAACTCACACATGCCAACTACCATCAGCTAAAAGTCTGCACACAACAAATGCCGAAGGGGTTTTAGAGAACTGTGTACCCTCTAGCTGCTGGTGAGATGTAAAGTGGTAACAGCCAATAATGAGAACAGAAAGGAGCTGTGTTTCAAAGTAAAAATTGAGCCACCATTCCATTCAGCAGGCCCACCGCTGAGACTCTCACCTGACAAGTCCAGAGTCGAGAAGGAACAGGCTTCAGCAGCTGCACTGCAGGAATTTTCACAATAGCCAAGACACGGAAGCAACCAAAATGTCCATCACCAGATGAGTGGAAAAAGAAGAAGTGGTCCATGTACACAATGGACTATTAGCCATGGAAAACAATGAAACACTGCTCTTTGAGGCACCATAGATGAGCCTAGAGATAATCACAGAACATGAGGTAAGTCGGAAAGCAAAAGACATATCCTATGATATCACTTATAGGCGTTATCTAACAACTGACACAAATGAACATATTTCCACAGAGAAAGACACTCACAGGCTTAGAAAACAAACTATGCTTATGTAAAAGGACAGGTGGGGGAATGGAAAAATTAAGATTAGGGTTACCATACATGTACAAATACCTATTAAATACATATAACAGAAAGACCGACCATATAGCAAGGGATGTCTATGGAAAACTCTGCAATAATTTACACGGGAAGTGGCTCTGTACATGAATATATATATATATATATATATATATATATATATATATATATGTTATGCACAAATGAACCAGATTGTGTACACTGAGGACAAACAGTATTCTAATCATTACCCCGATTAAAAAAACTAAAACAAGAAGTAATGTGACATAAACTTATTGGGGTTTCTCCTGGCACATTCCATTTTAATTTCCAACCTAGGAACAGGACTTCCAGAAAGGCTCTGCTGCCCTAGGAACCAGATTTGGGAATGGAGAAATGCTGCCGCCTTGTGGCCGTTTCCCAAAACACCAGCTTTAAACCCAGTGCTAATGCTCACTAGATATTCACACTCATTACAGGCCTATGAATGACACCTGACCTCAGAAACAATCCTGGGTTCGAAAATTGACCAAAAAATTCAAAAGGGGGCAACCTTTCAAGAAGACAATTTCCAGAGGTTAACTGTACTATCTGTTTCTTTCTGTTATTTTAACAGAACTTTAAAAAGGCGTGGAAAAATGCTGAACACTAGGAATAATTCAAGACATGCAAATCCAAATTACAAAATACCTAACAGCTCACACCAGTCAGAATGGCCATCAGCAAAAATTCTGCAAACAGTAAATGCTGAAGGGTTTGAGGAGAAATGCCTACCCTTGGTTCAACGTGGGACATGGTAAGAGCCAGTAAGGAAAACACAAAGGAGGTGCCTTGGAAAGGTAAATACTGAGCTACCATTCAATCAAGCATACCCACTGCTGGGCCTATCACCTGACAGGATGAGAATCAAAACTAAACAGGCTGGGCTTCCCTGGTGGCGCAGACGTTGAGAGTCCGCCTGCCGATGCAGGGGACACGGGTTCGTGCCCCGGTCCGGGAAGATCCCACATGCCGTGGAGAGGCTGGTCCCGTGAGCTATGGCTGCTGGGCCTGTGCATCCGGAGCCTCTGCTCTGCAACGGGAGGGGCCACCGCAGTGAGAGGCCCACGTACCGCAAAAGAAATCAAAACCATAAAAAAAGATACAGGCTGAAAATCCTGCACTCCAGCAATATTTACCATAGACAACAGTTGGAAGCTACGAAAATGTCCATCAACAGAGGAATGCACCAAGAACAAGTGGTCCATGTACGCAATGGAATATGACTCCAATAAAAAATATAAATTCAATTTAGAAAACAAACATAAGTAAGGAGACATCAGCATTTCGGGGTTTATCCGGGCACATTCCACTCTAATATATAACTGAGGAACACCACTGCCAGGAAGGTCTGTTTCCCTAGTTACCAGATTGGGAAAAGCAGAAATGCTGCCGCCCTCTGGCCGTTACCTGCAACAGCAGCTTTAAAACCGGTGCTAAGGGTCACTTCATATGCACCAGTACTGGAGGGCTGTAAATGAAACCTGCCCACAAAATGTCTTGAGGGAGGTAACGGCCAAAATATTTCTAAATGTCACACATACTTCACGAAAACAATTTGAAGAGGTAAGCTGTACTCACAGTTTGAAGAAAAAAAAGGACATGCCAGAAAGCTCAATTTCAAGGGTTTATGAGACGCATGCAAATCCAACCCCAAAGAGGTATATCAGCTCACACTGGTCAGAATATACATCAGCAAAAAAACACTACAAACAGTAAATGCTGAAGGTGTTGTGGAGAAGTGCATACCCTCAGCTTTAAGAGGGACGAAACCTGGTAAGAGCCACTAATGAGAACAGAATGGAGGTGCCTTTGTAAAGTAAACATTTTGCTACTGTATGATCCAGCAGGCCCACTCCTGGGCCTATCACCTAAGAAGACAGAATTGGAAAGACACAGGCAGGCAAATGTGCATTGCCGCTCTATTACAATAGCCAAGACATGGAAGCAACCAAAAAGTCCATCAACAGATGAGTGGACAAAGAAGAACTGGTACATGTACAGAGGGAATATTAGCCAAGGGAAAAAAGGACACAATGCCAGGTGCAGCACCATAGATGCGTCTAGAGGTAGTCACGCGACTCGTACTAAATCAGAAAGAGAGAGACACATATCGTATGATATCACTTATAGGTGTTACCTAAAAATTGATACCGGTGAAGATATTTCCACAGAGAAGGGCAATCACAGATTCATTAAACAAACTTATGGTTCACCAATGGAAAGGTGTGAGGATTGGATACATTAGGATATTGGGGTTAACAGACATATACAAACACAGGTGAACTATATAATCACCAAAGACCTACGGAATACCAAGAGAAGACTACTCAACATTCTGTCATAACGTACATGGGACAAGGATCCCAGGAAGAATAGACATATGTATATGTATAAAAGAATCACATCTTGCACACCTACAACATGCCAAACATTGTAATCAAACTTGCTGTGATGAAAAATAAAAATTAAATTAAAAAAACAAACAAGAAATAGTGAGACATAAATTGAAGGGGCTTTCCTGATACATTCCATTCTAAATTACAACCTAGAACACGACTTCCATTGAGGTTCTGTTGCCCTAGTAACCGGGTTTGGTAAAGGAGAACTGCTGCCACCTTGTGGCCGTTTCACAGAACAGCAGATTTAATCCCAGCGCTAATGGTCAGTTGATATTCAAAATAATTGCAGGCCTGTAAATGACACCTCCCTGAAAAAAAAATCCTGGGGTCGTATATCGATCAAAACATTCAAAAGACGTCCATATTTCAAAACGACAGTTTCAAGAGGCATAGTTTATGCACATTTCTCTTCTGTTTCTTTTACTTTCTTTCTTTTTTGTTAACAAAATGGGAATGGAAAAAGGCTGATCATCAGGAATCAATAAAGCCATGCAAATCCAGTGTACAAAAAAGTTCACCTCACAGCCGTCAGAATGGTCATCAGCCAAAAAGTCTACAAAGAATAAATGCTGAAGGGGTTTTAGAGAACAGCATACCCTTTAGCTGCTGGTGGGATGAAACCTGGTCACAGCCAGTAGTGAGAACAGAATGGAGGTGCGTTTAAGGGTAAATATGGAGCTACCATGTGATCTGGTAGGCCCACTCATGGGCCTTTCACCTGATTAGACCAGAATCGAAAAGACACAGGCTGGCAATCCTCCACTGCAGCAACACGTACCATAGCCAAGACCTGGAAGAAACCGAAATGTCCATCAACAGAAAAATGCACCAAGAAGAAGTCGTCCATGTACACAATGGAACATTAGCCATGAAAAAGCATGGAACAGTGCCGTTGGCACCATCATAGAAGGATCTAGAGATAATCACCCAACTTGAAGTAAGAAAGAATCCGAAAGACAGACATCTTAGGACATCACTTATAGGTGTTACCTAAAAATTGATACCCATGAAATAATTTCCAAGAGATGGACACGCATAGATTCAGAAAACCAATTAATGTTTAACCAAATGGAAAGGAATAAGGAATGTATGAACTAGGACATGGGGGTTAACAGATATGCACTAATACTTATGAAATGTATAATCACAAAGTGCCTATGGAATACGAAGAGAGGTCTACTCAACACCCTATAATAACATACACGGGAAAGGATCGAAAGAGGAATAGACAGATACATTGATAGGATGAACCAGAAACTGTACACCTAGGAGAATCTACATTTGTATCAAATTTGCTCTGATAATTAATAAAAATTAAATTTAATAAACAAACAACAATTTAGGAGATATAAGCTCTTGGGGGTTTGCGCTGGCACATTCCACTCTAATTTGCAGCTTACTAACACGATTTCCAGGAAAGCTCTGTTGCCCAAAAACCCAGAGTTGGAAATGTAGAAATGCTGCCGCCTTGTGGCCGTTTCCCTCAAGAGCGGCATTAAACCCACAGCTAATGGTCACTTAACATTCACAAGGACTCAGGGCTGTAAAGGACATCTGCCCTACATAATTGTGCGGAGGTAGGGAATGGCCGAAAAAATTCCAAACTGGCACATTTTTCAAGGAGATAGTATGCAGGGGTAAGTTTTACTCACTCATTTTCAAAAAAGAGGAAAATGGATAAAAGCTCAACATCAGGAATTATTAGACTCATGCAAATCTAACCTCCAAAAAGGTTTCAACTCACACATGCCAACTACCATCAGCTAAAAGTCTGCACACAACAAATGCTGAAGGGGTTTTAGAGAACTGTGTACCCTCTAGCTGCTGGTGAGATGTAAAGTGGTAACAGCCAATAATGAGAACAGAAAGGAGCTGTGTTTCAAAGTAAAAATTGAGCCACCATTCCATTCAGCAGGCCCACCGCTGAGACTCTCACCTGACAAGTCCAGAGTCGAGAAGGAACAGGCTTCAGCAGCTGCACTGCAGGAATTTTCACAATAGCCAAGACACGGAAGCAACCAAAATGTCCATCACCAGATGAGTGGAAAAAGAAGTGGTCCATGTACACAATGGAATATTAGCCATGGAAAACAATGAAACACTGCTCTTTGAGGCACCATAGATGAGCCTAGAGATAATCACAGAACATGAGGTAAGTCGGAAAGCAAAAGACATATCCTATGATATCACTTATAGGCGTTATCTAACAACTGACACAAATGAACATATTTCCACAGAGAAAGACACTCACAGGCTTAGAAAACAAACTATGCTTATGTAAAAGGACAGGTGGGGGAATGGAAAAATTAAGATTAGGGTTACCATACATGTACAAATACCTATTAAATACATATAACAGACAGACCGACCATATAGCAAGGGATGTCTATGGAAAACTCTGCAATAATTTACACGGGAAGTGGCTCTGTACATGAATATATATATATATATATATATATATATATATGTTATGCACAAATGAACCAGATTGTGTACACTGAGGACAAACAGTATTCTAATCATTACCCCGATTAAAAAAACTAAAACAAGAAGTAATGTGACATAAACTTATTGGGGTTTCTCCTGGCACATTCCATTTTAATTTCCAACCTAGGAACAGGACTTCCAGAAAGGCTCTGCTGCCCTAGGAACCAGATTTGGGAATGGAGAAATGCTGCCGCCTTGTGGCCGTTTCCCAAAACACCAGCTTTAAACCCAGTGCTAATGCTCACTAGATATTCACACTCATTACAGGCCTATGAATGACACCTGACCTCAGAAACAATCCTGGGTTCGAAAATTGACCAAAAAATTCAAAAGAGGGCAACCTTTCAAGAAGACAATTTCCAGAGGTTAACTGTACTCTCTGTTTCTTTCTGTTATTTTAACAGAACTTTAAAAAGGCGTGGAAAAATGCTGAACACTAGGAATAATTCAAGACATGCAAATCCAAATTACAAAATACCTAACAGCTCACACCAGTCAGAATGGCCATCAGCAAAAATTCTGCAAACAGTAAATGCTGAAGGGTTTGAGGAGAAATGCCTACCCTTGGTTCAACGTGGGACATGGTAAGAGCCAGTAAGGAAAACACAAAGGAGGTGCCTTGGAAAGGTAAATACTGAGCTACCATTCAATCAAGCATACCCACTGCTGGGCCTATCGCCTGACAGGATGAGAATCAAAACTAAACAGGCTGGGCTTCCCTGGTGGCGCAGACGTTGAGAGTCCACCTGCCGATGCAGGGGACACGGGTTCGTGCCCCGGTCCGGGAAGATCCCACATGCCGTGGAGAGGCTGGTCCCGTGAGCTATGGCTGCTGGGCCTGTGCATCCGGAGCCTCTGCTCTGCAACGGGAGGGGCCACCGCAGTGAGAGGCCCACGTACCGCAAAAGAAATCAAAACCATAAAAAAAGATACAGGCTGAAAATCCTGCACTCCAGCAATATTTACCATAGACAACAGTTGGAAGCTACGAAAATGTCCATCAACAGAGGAATGCACCAAGAACAAGTGGTCCATGTACGCAATGGAATATGACTCCAATAAAAAATATAAATTCAATTTAGAAAACAAACATAAGTAAGGAGACATCAGCATTTCGGGGTTTATCCGGGCACATTCCACTCTAATATATAACCGAGGAACACCACTGCCAGGAAGGTCTGTTTCCCTAGTTACCAGATTGGGAAAAGCAGAAATGCTGCCGCCCTCTGGCCGTTACCTGCAACAGCAGCTTTAAAACCGGTGCTAAGGGTCACTTCATATGCACCAGTACTGGAGGGCTGTAAATGAAACCTGCCCACAAATTGTCTTGAGGGAGGTAACGGCCAAAATATTTCTAAATGTCACACATACTTCACGAAAACAATTTGAAGAGGTAAGCTGTACTCACAGTTTGAAGAAAAAAAGGACATGCCAGAAAGCTCAATTTCAAGGGTTTATGAGACACATGCAAATCCAACCCCAAAGAGGTATATCAGCTCACACTGGTCAGAATATACATCAGCAAAAAAACACTACAAACAGTAAATGCTGAAGGTGTTGTGGAGAAGTGCATACCCTCAGCTTTAAGAGGGACGTAACCTGGTAAGAGCCACTAATGAGAACAGAATGGAGGTGCCTTTGTAAAGTAAACATTTTGCTACTGTATGATCCAGCAGGCCCACTCCTGGGCCTATAACCTAAGAAGACAGAATTGGAAAGACACAGGCAGGCAAATGTGCATTGCCGCTCTATTACAATAGCCAAGACATGGAAGCAACCAAAAAGTCCATCAACAGATGAGTGGACAAAGAAGAACTGGTACATGTACAGAGGGAATATTAGCCAAGGGAAAAAAGGACACAATGCCAGGTGCAGCACCATAGATGCGTCTAGAGGTAGTCACGCGACTCGTACTAAATCAGAAAGAGAGAGACACATATCGTATGATATCACTTATAGGTGTTACCTAAAAATTGATACCGGTGAAGATATTTCCACAGAGAAGGGCAATCACAGATTCATTAAACAAACTTATGGTTCACCAATGGAAAGGTGTGAGGATTGGATACATTAGGATATTGGGGTTAACAGACATATACAAACACAGGTGAACTATATAATCACCAAAGACCTACGGAATACCAAGAGAAGACTACTCAACATTCTGTCATAACGTACATGGGACAAGGATCCCAGGAAGAATAGACATATGTATATGTATAAAAGAATCACATCTTGCACACCTACAACATGCCAAACATTGTAATCAAACTTGCTGTGATGAAAAATAAAAATTAAATTAAAAAAACAAACAAGAAATAGTGAGACATAAATTGAAGGGGCTTTCCTGATACATTCCATTCTAAATTACAACCTAGAACACGACTTCCATTGAGGTTCTGTTGCCCTAGTAACCGGGTTTGGTAAAGGAGAACTGCTGCCACCTTGTGGCCGTTTCACAGAACAGCAGATTTAATCCCAGCGCTAATGGTCAGTTGATATTCAAAATAATTGCAGGCCTGTAAATGACACCTCCCTGAAAAAAAAATCCTGGGGTCGTATATCGATCAAAACATTCAAAAGACGTCCATATTTCAAAACGACAGTTTCAAGAGGCATAGTTTATGCACATTTCTCTTCTGTTTCTTTTACTTTCTTTCTTTTTTGTTAACAAAATGGGAATGGAAAAAGGCTGATCATCAGGAATCAATAAAGCCATGCAAATCCAGTGTACAAAAAAGTTCACCTCACAGCCGTCAGAATGGTCATCAGCCAAAAAGTCTACAAAGAATAAATGCTGAAGGGGTTTTAGAGAACAGCATACCCTTTAGCTGCTGGTGGGATGAAACCTGGTCACAGCCAGTAGTGAGAACAGAATGGATGTACGTTTAAGGGTAAATATGGAGCTACCATGTGATCTGGTAGGCCCACTCATGGGCCTTTCACCTGATTAGACCAGAATCGAAAAGACACAGGCTGGCAATCCTCCACTGCAGCAACACGTACCATAGCCAAGACCTGGAAGAAACCGAAATGTCCATCAACAGAAAAATGCACCAAGAAGAAGTCGTCCACGTACACAATGGAACATTATCCATGAAAAAGCATGGAACAGTGCCGTTGGCACCATCATAGAAGGATCTAGAGATAATCACCCAACTTGAAGTAAGAAAGAAACCGAAAGACAGACATCTTAGGACATCACTTATAGGTGTTACCTAAAAATTGATACCCATGAAATAATTTCCAAGAGACGGACACGCATAGATTCAGAAAACCAATTAATGTTTAACCAAATGGAAAGGAATAAGGAATGTATGAACTAGGACATGGGGGTTAACAGATATGCACTAATACTTATGAAATGTATAATCACAACGTGCCTATGGAATACGAAGAGAGGTCTACTCAACACCCTATAATAACACACACGGGAAAGGATCGTAAGAGGAATAAACAGATACATTGATAGGATGAACCAGAAACTGTACACCTAGGAGAATCTACATTTGTATCAAATTTGCTCTGATAATTAATAAAAATTAAATTTAATAAACAAACAACAATTTAGGAGATATAAGCTCTTGGGGGTTTGCGCTGGCACATTCCACTCTAATTTGCAGCTTACTAACACGATTTCCAGGAAAGCTCTGTTGCCCAAAAACCCAGAGTTGGAAATGTAGAAATGCTGCCGCCTTGTGGCCGTTTCCCGCAAGAGCGGCATTAAACCCACAGCTAATGGTCACTTAACATTTACAAGGACTCAGGGCTGTAAAGGACACCTGCCCTACATAATTGTGCGGAGGTAGGGAATGGCCGAAAAAATTCCAAACTGGCACATTTTTCAAGGAGATAGTATGCAGCGGTAAGTTTTACTCACTCATTTTCAAAAAAGAGGAAAATGGATAAAAGCTCAACATCAGGAATTATTAGACTCATGCAAATCTAACCTCCAAAAAGGTTTCAACTCACACATGCCAACTACCATCAGCTAAAAGTCTGCACACAACAAATGCTGAAGGGGTTTTAGAGAACTGTGTACCCTCTAGCTGCTGGTGAGATGTAAAGTGGTAACAGCCAATAATGAGAACAGAAAGGAGCTGTGTTTCAAAGTAAAAATTGAGCCACCATTCCATTCAGCAGGCCCACCGCTGAGACTCTCACCTGACAAGTCCAGAGTCGAGAAGGCACAGGCTTCAGCAGCTGCACTGCAGGAATTTTCACAATAGCCAAGACACGGAAGCAACCAAAATGTCCATCACCAGATGAGTGGAAAAAGAAGAAGTGGTCCATGTACACAATGGACTATTAGCCATGGAAAACAATGAAACACTGCTCTTTGAGGCACCATAGATGAGCCTAGAGATAATCACAGAACATGAGGTAAGTCGGAAAGCAAAAGACATATCCTATGATATCACTTATAGGCGTTATCTAACAACTGACACAAATGAACATATTTCCACAGAGAAAGACACTCACAGGCTTAGAAAACAAACTATGCTTATCTAAAAGGACAGGTGGGGGGAATGGAAAAATTAAGATTAGGGTTACCATACGTGTACAAATACCTATTAAATACATATAACAGAAAGACCGACCATATAGCAAGGGATGTCTATGGAAAACTCTGCAATAATTTACACGGGAAGTGGCTCTGTACATGAATATATATATATATATATATGTTATGCACAAATGAACCAGATTGTGTACACTGAGGACAAACTGTATTCTAATCATTACCCCGATTAAAAAAACTAAAACAAGAAGTAAAGTGACATAAACTTATTGGGGTTTCTCCTGGCACATTCCATTTTAATTTCCAACCTAGGAACAGGACTTCCAGAAAGGCTCTGCTGCCCTAGGAACCAGATTTGGGAATGGAGAAATGCTGCCGCCTTGTGGCCGTTTCCAAAAACAGCAGCTTTAAACCCAGTGCTAATGCTCACTAGATATTCACACTCATTACAGGCCTATGAATGACACCTGACCTCAGAAACAATCCTGGGTTCGAAAATTGACCAAAAAATTCAAAAGAGGGCAACCTTTCAGGAAGACAATTTCCAGAGGTTAACTGTACTCTCTGTTTCTTTCTGTTATTTTAACAGAACTTTAAAAAGGCGTGGAAAAATGCTGAACACTAGGAATAATTCAAGACATGCAAATCCAAATTACAAAAAACCTATCAGCTCACACCAGTCAGAATGGCCATCAGCAAAAATTCTGCAAACAGTAAATGCTGAAGGGTTTGAGGAGAAATGCCTACCCTTGGTTCAACGTGGGACATGGTAAGAGCCAGTAAGGAAAACACAAAGGAGGTGCCTTGGAAAGGTAAATACTGAGCTACCATTCAATCAAGCATACCCACTGCTGGGCCTATCGCCTGACAGGATGAGAATCAAAACTAAACAGGCTGGGCTTCCCTGGTGGCGCAGACGTTGAGAGTCCGCCTGCCGATGCAGGGGACACGGGTTCGTGCCCCGGTCCGGGAAGATCCCACATGCCGTGGAGAGGCTGGTCCCGTGAGCTATGGCTGCTGGGCCTGTGCATCCGGAGCTTCTGCTCTGCAACGGGAGGGGCCACCGCAGTGAGAGGCCCACGTACCGCAAAAGAAATCAAAACCATAAAAAAAGATACAGGCTGAAAATCCTGCACTCCAGCAATATTTACCATAGACAACAGTTGGAAGCTACGAAAATGTCCATCAACACAGGAATGCACCAAGAACAAGTGGTCCATGTACGCAATGGAATATGACTCCAATAAAAAATATAAATTCAATTTAGAAAACAAACATAAGTAAGGAGACATCAGCATTTGGGGGTTTATCCGGGCACATTCCACTCTAATATATAACCGAGGAACACCACTGCCAGGAAGGTCTGTTTCCCTAGTTACCAGATTGGGAAAAGCTGAAATGCTGCCGCCCTCTGGCCGTTACCTGCAACAGCAGCTTTAAAACCTGTGCTAAGGGTCACTTCATATGCACCAGTACTGGAGGGCTGTAAATGAAACCTGCCCACAAAATGTCTTGAGGGAGGTAACGGCCAAAATATTTCTAAATGTCACACATACTTCACGAAAACAATTTGAAGAGGTAAGCTGTACTCACAGTTTGAAGAAAAAAAAGGACATGCCAGAAAGCTCAATTTCAAGGGTTTATGAGACGCATGCAAATCCAACCCCAAAGAGGTATATCAGCTCACACTGGTCAGAATATACATCAACAAAAAACACTACAAACAGTAAATGCTGAAGGTGTTGTGGAGAAGTGCATACCCTCAGCTTTAAGAGGGACGTAACCTGGTAAGAGCCACTAATGAGAACAGAATGGAGGTGCCTTTGTAAAGTAAACATTTTGCTACTGTATGATCCAGCAGGCCCACTCCTGGGCCTATCACCTAAGAAGACAGAATTGGAAAGACACAGGCAGGCAAATGTGCATTGCCGCTCTATTACAATAGCCAAGACATGGAAGCAACCAAAAAGTCCATCAACAGATGAGTGGACAAAGAAGAACTGGTACATGTACAGAGGGAATATTAGCCAAGGGAAAAAAGGACACAATGCCATGTGCAGCACCGTAGATGAGTCTAGAGGTAGTCACGCGACTCGTACTAAGTCAGAAAGAGAGAGACACATATCGTATGATATCACTTATAGGTGTTACCTAAAAATTGATACCGGTGAAGATATTTCCACAGAGAAGGGCAATCACAGATTCATTAAACAAACTTATGGTTCACCAATGGAAAGGTGTGAGGATTGGATACATTAGGATATTGGGGTTAACAGACATATACAAACACAGGTGAAATATATAATCACCAAAGACCTACGGAATACCAAGAGAAGACTACTCAACATTCTGTCATAACGTACATGGGACAAGGATCCCAGGAAGAATAGACATATGTATATGTGTAAAAGAACCACATCTTGCACACCTACAACATGCCAAACATTGTAATCAAACTTGCTGTGATGAAAAATAAAAATTAAATTAAAAAAAAACAAACAAGAAATAGTGAGACATAAATTAAAGGTGCTTTCCTGATACATTCCATTCTAAATTACAACCTAGAACACGCCCTCCATTGAGGTTCTGTTGCCCTAGTAACCGGGTTTGGTAAAGGAGAACTGCTGCCACCTTGTGGCCGTTTCACACAACAGCAGCTTTAATCCCAGCGCTAATGGTCAGTTGATATTCAAAATAATTGCAGGCCTGTAAATGACACCTCCCTGAAAAAAAATCCTGGGGTCGTATATCGATCAAAACATTCAAAAGACGTCCATATTTCAAAACGACAGTTTCAAGAGGCATAGTTTATGCACATTTCTCTTCTGTTTCTTTTACTTTCTTTCTTTTTTGTTAACAAAATGGGAATGGAAAAAGGCTGAACATCAGGAATCAATAAAGCCATGCAAATCCAGTGTACAAAAAAGTTCACCTCACAGCCGTCAGAATGGTCATCAGCCAAAAAGTCTACAAAGAATAAATGCTGAAGGGGTTTTAGAGGACCGCGTACCCTTTAGCTGCTGGTGGGATGAAACCTGGTCACAGCCAGTAGTGAGAACAGAATGGAGGTGCGTTTAAGGGTAAATATGGAGCTACCATGTGATCTGGTAGGCCCACTCATGGGCCTTTCACCTGATTAGACCAGAATCGAAAAGACACAGGCTGGCAATCCTGCACTGCAGCAACACGTACCATAGCCAAGACCTGGAAGAAACCGAAATGTCCATCAACAGAAAAATGCACCAAGAAGAAGTCGTCCATGTACACAATGGAATATTAGCCATGAAAAAGCATGGAACAGTGCCGTTGGCACCATCATAGAAGGATCTAGAGATAATCACCCAACTTGAAGTAAGAAAGAATCCGAAAGACAGACATCTTAGGACATCACTTATAGGTGTTACCTAAAATTTGATACCCATGAAATAATTTCCAAGAGACGGACACGCCTAGATTCAGAAAACCAATTAATGTTTAACCAAATGGAAAGGAATAAGGAATGTATGAACTAGGACATGGGGGTTAACAGATATGCACTAATACTTATGAAATGTATAATCACAACGTGCCTATGGAATACGAAGAGAGGTCTACTCAACACCCTATAATACCATACACGGGAAAGGATCGAAAGAGGAATAGACAGATACATTGATAGGATGAACCAGAAACTGTACACCTAGGAGAATCTACATTTGTATCAAATTTGCTCTGATAATTAATAAAAATTAAATTTAATAAACAAACAACAATTTAGGAGATATAAGCTCTTGGGGGTTTGCGCTGGCACATTCCACTCTAATTTGCAGCTTACTAACACGATTTCCAGGAAAGCTCTGTTGCCCAAAAACCCAGAGTTGGAAATGTAGAAATGCTGCCGCCTTGTGGCCGTTTCCCTCAAGAGCGGCATTAAACCCACAGCTAATGGTCACTTAACATTCACAAGGACTCAGGGCTGTAAAGGACATCTGCCCTACATAATTGTGCGGAGGTAGGGAATGGCCGAAAAAATTCCAAACTGGCACATTTTTCAAGGAGATAGTATGCAGCGGTAAGTTTTACTCACTCATTTTCAAAAAAGAGGAAAATGGATAAAAGCTCAACATCAGGAATTATTAGACTCATGCAAATCTAACCTCCAAAAAGGTTTCAACTCACACATGCCAACTACCATCAGCTAAAAGTCTGCACACAACAAATGCTGAAGGGGTTTTAGAGAACTGTGTACCCTCTAGCTGCTGGTGAGATGTAAAGTGGTAACAGCCAATAATGAGAACAGAAAGGAGCTGTGTTTCAAAGTAAAAATTGAGCCACCATTCCATTCAGCAGGCCCACCGCTGAGACTCTCACCTGACAAGTCCAGAGTCGAGAAGGCACAGGCTTCAGCAGCTGCACTGCAGGAATTTTCACAATAGCCAAGACACGGAAGCAACCAAAATGTCCATCACCAGATGAGTGGAAAAAGAAGAAGTGGTCCATGTACACAATGGACTATTAGCCATGGAAAACAATGAAACACTGCTCTTTGAGGCACCATAGATGAGCCTAGAGATAATCACAGAACATGAGGTAAGTCGGAAAGCAAAAGACATATCCTATGATATCACTTATAGGCGTTATCTAACAACTGACACAAATGAACATATTTCCACAGAGAAAGACACTCACAGGCTTAGAAAACAAACTATGCTTATGTAAAAGGACAGGTGGGGGAATGGAAAAATTAAGATTAGGGTTACCATACATGTACAAATACCTATTAAATACATATAACAGAAAGACCGACCATATAGCAAGGGATGTCTATGGAAAACTCTGCAATAATTTACACGGGAAGTGGCTCTGTACATGAATATATATATATATATATATATATATATATATATATATATATATATATATATATGTTATGCACAAATGAACCAGATTGTGTACACTGAGGACAAACAGTATTCTAATCATTACCCCGATTAAAAAAACTAAAACAAGAAGTAATGTGACATAAACTTATTGGGGTTTCTCCTGGCACATTCCATTTTAATTTCCAACCTAGGAACAGGACTTCCAGAAAGGCTCTGCTGCCCTAGGAACCAGATTTGGGAATGGAGAAATGCTGCCGCCTTGTGGCCGTTTCCCAAAACAGCAGCTTTAAACCCAGTGCTAATGCTCACTAGATATTCACACTCATTACAGGCCTATGAATGACACCTGACCTCAGAAACAATCCTGGGTTCGAAAATTGACCAAAAAATTCAAAAGAGGGCAACCTTTCCAGAAGACAATTTCCAGAGGTTAACTGTACTCTCTGTTTCTTTCTGTTATTTTAACAGAACTTTAAAAAGGCGTGGAAAAATGCTGAACACTAGGAATAATTCAAGACATGCAAATCCAAATTACAAAATACCTAACAGCTCACACCAGTCAGAATGGCCATCAGCAAAAATTCTGCAAACAGTAAATGCTGAAGGGTTTGAGGAGAAATGCCTACCCTTGGTTCAACGTGGGACATGGTAAGAGCCAGTAAGGAAAACACAAAGGAGGTGCCTTGGAAAGGTAAATACTGAGCTACCATTCAATCAAGCATACCCACTGCTGGGCCTATCACCTGACAGGATGAGAATCAAAACTAAACAGGCTGGGCTTCCCTGGTGGCGCAGACGTTGAGAGTCCGCCTGCCGATGCAGGGGACACGGGTTCGTGCCCTGGTCAGGGAAGATCCCACATGCAATGGAGAGGCTGGTCCCGTGAGCTATGGCTGCTGGGCCTGTGCATCCGGAGCCTCTGCTCTGCAACGGGAGGGGCCACCGCAGTGAGAGGCCCACGTACCGCAAAAGAAATCAAAACCATAAAAAAAGATACAGGCTGAAAATCCTGCACTCCAGCAATATTTACCATACACAACACTTGGAAGCTACGAAAATGTCCATCAACAGAGGAATGCACCAAGAACAAGTGGTCCATGTACGCAATGGAATATGACTCCAATAAAAAATATAAATTCAATTTAGAAAACAAACATAAGTAAGGAGACATCAGCATTTCGGGGTTTATCCGGGCACATTCCACTCTAATATATAACCGAGGAACACCACTGCCAGGAAGGTCTGTTTCCCTAGTTACCAGATTGGGAAAAGCAGAAATGCTGCCGCCCTCTGGCCGTTACCTGCAACAGCAGCTTTAAAACCGGTGCTAAGGGTCACTTCATATGCACCAGTACTGGAGGGCTGTAAATGAAACCTGCCCACAAAATGTCTTGAGGGAGGTAACGGCCAAAATATTTCTAAATGTCACACATACTTCACGAAAACAATTTGAAGAGGTAAGCTGTACTCACAGTTTGAAGAAAAAAAAGGACATGCCAGAAAGCTCAATTTCAAGGTTTTATGAGACGCATGCAAATCCAACCCCAAAGAGGTATATCAGCTCACACTGGTCAGAATATACATCAGCAAAAAAACACTACAAACAGTAAATGCTGAAGGTGTTGTGGAGAAGTGCATACCCTCAGCTTTAAGAGGGACGAAACCTGGTAAGAGCCACTAATGAGAACAGAATGGAGGTGCCTTTGTAAAGTAAACATTTTGCTACTGTATGATCCAGCAGGCCCACTCCTGGGCCTATAACCTAAGAAGACAGAATTGGAAAGACACAGGCAGGCAAATGTGCATTGCCGCTCTATTACAATAGCCAAGACATGGAAGCAACCAAAAAGTCCATCAACAGATGAGTGGACAAAGAAGAACTGGTACATGTACAGAGGGAATATTAGCCAAGGGAAAAAAGGACACAATGCCAGGTGCAGCACCGTAGATGCGTCTAGAGGTAGTCACGCGACTCGTACTAAGTCAGAAAGAGAGAGACACATATCGTATGATATCACTTATAGGTGTTACCTAAAAATTGATACCGGTGAAGATATTTCCACAGAGAAGGGCAATCACAGATTCATTAAACAAACTTATGGTTCACCAATGGAAAGGTGTGAGGATTGGATACATTAGGATATTGGGGTTAACAGACATATACAAACACAGGTGAACTATATAATCACCAAAGACCTACGGAATACCAAGAGAAGACTACTCAACATTCTGTCATAACGTACATGGGACAAGGATCCCAGGAAGAATAGACATATGTATATGTATAAAAGAATCACACCTTGCACACCTACAACATGCCAAACATTGTAATCAAACTTGCTGTGATGAAAAATAAAAATTAAATTAAAAAAACAAACAAGAAATAGTGAGACATAAATTGAAGGGGCTTTCCTGATACATTCCATTCTAAATTACAACCTAGGACACGACTTCCATTGAGGTTCTGTTGCCCTAGTAACCGGGTTTGGTAAAGGAGAACTGCTGCCACCTTGTGGCCGTTTCACACAACAGCAGCTTTAATCCCAGCGCTAATGGTCAGTTGATATTCAAAATAATTGCAGGCCTGTAAATGACACCTCCCTGAAAAAAATTCCTGGGGTCGTATATCGATCAAAACATTCAAAAGACGTCCATATTTCAAAACGACAGTTTCAAGAGGCATAGTTTATGCACATTTCTCTTCTGTTTCTTTTACTTTCTTTCTTTTTTGTTAACAAAATGGGAATGGAAAAAGGCTGAACATCAGGAATCAATAAAGCCATGCAAATCCAGTGTACAAAATAGTTCACCTCACAGCCGTCAGAATGGTCATCAGCCAAAAAGTCTACAAAGAATAAATGCTGAAGGGGTTTTAGAGAACTGCATACCCTTTAGCTGCTGGTGGGATGAAACCTGGTCACAGCCAGTAGTGAGAACAGAATGGAGGTGCGTTTAAGGGTAAATATGGAGCTACCATGTGATCTGGTAGGCCCACTCATGGGCCTTTCACCTGATTAGACCAGAATCGAAAAGACACAGGCTGGCAATCCTGCACTGCAGCAACACGTACCATAGCCAAGACATGGAAGAAACCGAAATGTCCATCAACAGAAAAATGCACCAAGAAGAAGTCGTCCACGTACACAATGGAATATTAGCCATGAAAAAGCATGGAACAGTGCCGTTGGCACCATCATAGAAGGATCTAGAGATAATCACCCAACTTGAAGTAAGAAAGAATCCGAAAGACAGACATCTTAGGACATCACTTATAGGTTTTACCTAAAATTTGATACCCATGAAATAATTTCCAAGAGACGGACACGCATAGATTCAGAAAACCAATTAATGTTTAACCAAATGGAAAGGAATAAGGAATGTATGAACTAGGACATGGGGGTTAACAGATATGCACTAATACTTATGAAATGTATAATCACAACGTGCCTATGGAATACGAAGAGAGGTCTACTCAACACCCTATAATAACACACACGGGAAAGGATCGTAAGAGGAATAGACAGATACATTGATAGGATGAACCAGAAACTGTACACCTAGGAGAATCTACATTTGTATCAAATTTGCTCTGATAATTAATAAAAATTAAATTTAATAAACAAACAACAATTTAGGAGATATAAGCTCTTGGGGGTTTGCGCTGGCACATTCCACTCTAATTTGCAGCTTACTAACACGATTTCCAGGAAAGCTCTGTTGCCCAAAAACCCAGAGTTGGAAATGTAGAAATGCTGCCGCCTTGTGGCCGTTTCCCGCAAGAGCGGCATTAAACCCACAGCTAATGGTCACTTAACATTCACAAGGACTCAGGGCTGTAAAGGACACCTGCCCTACATAATTGTGCGGAGGTAGGGTATGGCCGAAAAAATTCCAAACTGGCACATTTTTCACGGAGATAGTATGCAGGGGTAAGTTTTACTCACTCATTTTCAAAAAAGAGGAAAATGGATAAAAGCTCAACATCAGGAATTATTAGACTCATGCAAATCTAACCTCCAAAAAGGTTTCAACTCACACATGCCAACTACCATCAGCTAAAAGTCTGCACACAACAAATGCCGAAGGGGTTTTAGAGAACTGTGTACCCTCTAGCTGCTGGTGAGATGTAAAGTGGTAACAGCCAATAATGAGAACAGAAAGGAGCTGTGTTTCAAAGTAAAAATTGAGCCACCATTCCATTCAGCAGGCCCACCGCTGAGACTCTCACCTGACAAGTCCAGAGTCGAGAAGGCACAGGCTTCAGCAGCTGCACTGCAGGAATTTTCACAATAGCCAAGACACGGAAGCAACCAAAATGTCCATCACCAGATGAGTGGAAAAAGAAGAAGTGGTCCATGTACACAATGGACTATTAGCCATGGAAAACAATGAAACACTGCTCTTTGAGGCACCATAGATGAGCCTAGAGATAATCACAGAACATGAGGTAAGTCGGAAAGCAAAAGACATACCCTATGATATCACTTATAGGCGTTATCTAACAACTGACACAAATGAACATATTTCCACAGAGAAAGACACTCACAGGCTTAGAAAACAAACTATGCTTATGTAAAAGGACAGGTGGGGGGAATGGAAAAATTAAGATTAGGGTTACCATACGTGTACAAATACCTATTAAATACATATAACAGAAAGACCGACCATATAGCAAGGGACGTCTATGGAAAACTCTGCAATAATTTACACGGGAAGTGGCTCTGTACATGAATATATATATATATATATATATATATATATATATATATATATATATATATATATATGTTATGCACAAATGAACCAGATTGTGTACACTGAGAACAAACAGTATTCTAATCATTACCCCGATTAAAAAAACTAAAACAAGAAGTAATGTGACATAAACTTATTGGGGTTTCTCCTGGCACATTCCATTTTAATTTCCAACCTAGGAACAGGACTTCCAGAAAGGCTCTGCTGCCCTAGGAACCAGATTTGGGAATGGAGAAATGCTGCCGCCTTGTGGCCGTTTCCCAAAACAGCAGCTTTAAACCCAGTGCTAATGCTCACTAGATATTCACACTCATTACAGGCCTATGAATGACACCTGACCTCAGAAACAATCCTGGGTTCGAAAATTGACCAAAAAATTCAAAAGAGGGCAACCTTTCAAGAAGACAATTTCCAGAGGTTAACTGTACTCTCTGTTTCTTTCTGTTATTTTAACAGAACTTTAAAAAGGCGTGGAAAAATGCTGAACACTAGGAATAATTCAAGACATGCAAATCCAAATTACAAAATACCTAACAGCTCACACCAGTCAGAATGGCCATCAGCAAAAATTCTGCAAACAGTAAATGCTGAAGTGTTTGAGGAGAAATGCCTACCCTTGGTTCAACGTGGGACATGGTAAGAGCCAGTAAGGAAAACACAAAGGAGGTGCCTTGGAAAGGTAAATACTGAGCTACCATTCAATCAAGCATACCCACTGCTGGGCCTATCACCTGACAGGATGAGAATCAAAACTAAACAGGCTGGGCTTCCCTGGTGGCGCAGACGTTGAGAGTCCGCCTGCCGATGCAGGGGACACGGGTTCGTGCCCCGGTCAGGGAAGATCCCACATGCCGTGGAGAGGCTGGTCCCGTGAGCTATGGCTGCTGGGCCTGTGCATCCGGAGCCTCTGCTCTGCAACGGGAGGGGCCACCGCAGTGAGAGGCCCACGTACCGCAAAAGAAATCAAAACCATAAAAAAAGATACAGGCTGAAAATCCTGCACTCCAGCAATATTTACCATACACAACACTTGGAAGCTACGAAAATGTCCATCAACAGAGGAATGCACCAAGAACAAGTGGTCCATGTACGCAATGGAATATGACTCCAATAAAAAATATAAATTCAATTTAGAAAACAAACATAAGTAAGGAGACATCAGCATTTCGGGGTTTATCCGGGCACATTCCACTCTAATATATAACCGAGGAACACCACTGCCAGGAAGGTCTGTTTCCCTAGTTACCAGATTGGGAAAAGCAGAAATGCTGCCGCCCTCTGGCCGTTACCTGCAACAGCAGCTTTAAAACCGGTGCTAAGGGTCACTTCATATGCACCAGTACTGGAGGGCTGTAAATGAAACCTGCCCACAAAATGTCTTGAGGGAGGTAACGGCCAAAATATTTCTAAATGTCACACATACTTCACGAAAACAATTTGAAGAGGTAAGCTGTACTCACAGTTTGAAGAAAAAAAAGGACATGCCAGAAAGCTCAATTTCAAGGTTTTATGAGACGCATGCAAATCCAACCCCAAAGAGGTATATCAGCTCACACTGGTCAGAATATACATCAGCAAAAAAACACTACAAACAGTAAATGCTGAAGGTGTTGTGGAGAAGTGCATACCCTCAGCTTTAAGAGGGACGAAACCTGGTAAGAGCCACTAATGAGAACAGAATGGAGGTGCCTTTGTAAAGTAAACATTTTGCTACTGTATGATCCAGCAGGCCCACTCCTGGGCCTATAACCTAAGAAGACAGAATTGGAAAGACACAGGCAGGCAAATGTGCATTGCCGCTCTATTACAATAGCCAAGACATGGAAGCAACCAAAAAGTCCATCAACAGATGAGTGGACAAAGAAGAACTGGTACATGTACAGAGGGAATATTAGCCAAGGGAAAAAAGGACACAATGCCAGGTGCAGCACCGTAGATGCGTCTAGAGGTAGTCACGCGACTCGTACTAAGTCAGAAAGAGAGAGACACATATCGTATGATATCACTTATAGGTGTTACCTAAAAATTGATACCGGTGAAGATATTTCCACAGAGAAGGGCAATCACAGATTCATTAAACAAACTTATGGTTCACCAATGGAAAGGTGTGAGGATTGGATACATTAGGATATTGGGGTTAACAGACATATACAAACACAGGTGAACTATATAATCACCAAAGACCTACGGAATACCAAGAGAAGACTACTCAACATTCTGTCATAACGTACATGGGACAAGGATCCCAGGAAGAATAGACATATGTATATGTATAAAAGAATCACACCTTGCACACCTACAACATGCCAAACATTGTAATCAAACTTGCTGTGATGAAAAATAAAAATTAAATTAAA
Organism: Mesoplodon mirus; assembly: GCF_964341445.2. Classification (NCBI taxonomy): domain Eukaryota; kingdom Metazoa; phylum Chordata; class Mammalia; order Artiodactyla; family Ziphiidae; genus Mesoplodon; species Mesoplodon mirus. The sequence continues at coordinate 200,081 of NW_028295304.1, forward strand.
AAAACAAACAAGAAATAGTGAGACATAAATTGAAGGGGCTTTCCTGATACATTCCATTCTAAATTACAACCTAGGACACGACTTCCATTGAGGTTCTGTTGCCCTAGTAACCGGGTTTGGTAAAGGAGAACTGCTGCCACCTTGTGGCCGTTTCACACAACAGCAGCTTTAATCCCAGCGCTAATGGTCAGTTGATATTCAAAATAATTGCAGGCCTGTAAATGACACCTCCCTGAAAAAAATTCCTGGGGTCGTATATCGATCAAAACATTCAAAAGACGTCCATATTTCAAAACGACAGTTTCAAGAGGCATAGTTTATGCACATTTCTCTTCTGTTTCTTTTACTTTCTTTCTTTTTTGTTAACAAAATGGGAATGGAAAAAGGCTGAACATCAGGAATCAATAAAGCCATGCAAATCCAGTGTACAAAATAGTTCACCTCACAGCCGTCAGAATGGTCATCAGCCAAAAAGTCTACAAAGAATAAATGCTGAAGGGGTTTTAGAGAACTGCATACCCTTTAGCTGCTGGTGGGATGAAACCTGGTCACAGCCAGTAGTGAGAACAGAATGGAGGTGCGTTTAAGGGTAAATATGGAGCTACCATGTGATCTGGTAGGCCCACTCATGGGCCTTTCACCTGATTAGACCAGAATCGAAAAGACACAGGCTGGCAATCCTGCACTGCAGCAACACGTACCATAGCCAAGACATGGAAGAAACCGAAATGTCCATCAACAGAAAAATGCACCAAGAAGAAGTCGTCCACGTACACAATGGAATATTAGCCATGAAAAAGCATGGAACAGTGCCGTTGGCACCATCATAGAAGGATCTAGAGATAATCACCCAACTTGAAGTAAGAAAGAATCCGAAAGACAGACATCTTAGGACATCACTTATAGGTTTTACCTAAAATTTGATACCCATGAAATAATTTCCAAGAGACGGACACGCATAGATTCAGAAAACCAATTAATGTTTAACCAAATGGAAAGGAATAAGGAATGTATGAACTAGGACATGGGGGTTAACAGATATGCACTAATACTTATGAAATGTATAATCACAACGTGCCTATGGAATACGAAGAGAGGTCTACTCAACACCCTATAATAACACACACGGGAAAGGATCGTAAGAGGAATAGACAGATACATTGATAGGATGAACCAGAAACTGTACACCTAGGAGAATCTACATTTGTATCAAATTTGCTCTGATAATTAATAAAAATTAAATTTAATAAACAAACAACAATTTAGGAGATATAAGCTCTTGGGGGTTTGCGCTGGCACATTCCACTCTAATTTGCAGCTTACTAACACGATTTCCAGGAAAGCTCTGTTGCCCAAAAACCCAGAGTTGGAAATGTAGAAATGCTGCCGCCTTGTGGCCGTTTCCCTCAAGAGCGGCATTAAACCCACAGCTAATGGTCACTTAACATTCACAAGGACTCAGGGCTGTAAAGGACACCTGCCCTACATAATTGTGCGGAGGTAGGGTATGGCCGAAAAAATTCCAAACTGGCACATTTTTCACGGAGATAGTATGCAGGGGTAAGTTTTACTCACTCATTTTCAAAAAAGAGGAAAATGGATAAAAGCTCAACATCAGGAATTATTAGACTCATGCAAATCTAACCTCCAAAAAGGTTTCAACTCACACATGCCAACTACCATCAGCTAAAAGTCTGCACACAACAAATGCCGAAGGGGTTTTAGAGAACTGTGTACCCTCTAGCTGCTGGTGAGATGTAAAGTGGTAACAGCCAATAATGAGAACAGAAAGGAGCTGTGTTTCAAAGTAAAAATTGAGCCACCATTCCATTCAGCAGGCCCACCGCTGAGACTCTCACCTGACAAGTCCAGAGTCGAGAAGGCACAGGCTTCAGCAGCTGCACTGCAGGAATTTTCACAATAGCCAAGACACGGAAGCAACCAAAATGTCCATCACCAGATGAGTGGAAAAAGAAGAAGTGGTCCATGTACACAATGGACTATTAGCCATGGAAAACAATGAAACACTGCTCTTTGAGGCACCATAGATGAGCCTAGAGATAATCACAGAACATGAGGTAAGTCGGAAAGCAAAAGACATACCCTATGATATCACTTATAGGCGTTATCTAACAACTGACACAAATGAACATATTTCCACAGAGAAAGACACTCACAGGCTTAGAAAACAAACTATGCTTATGTAAAAGGACAGGTGGGGGGAATGGAAAAATTAAGATTAGGGTTACCATACGTGTACAAATACCTATTAAATACATATAACAGAAAGACCGACCATATAGCAAGGGACGTCTATGGAAAACTCTGCAATAATTTACACGGGAAGTGGCTCTGTACATGAATATATATATATATATATATATATATATATATATATATATATATATATATATATGTTATGCACAAATGAACCAGATTGTGTACACTGAGAACAAACAGTATTCTAATCATTACCCCGATTAAAAAAACTAAAACAAGAAGTAATGTGACATAAACTTATTGGGGTTTCTCCTGGCACATTCCATTTTAATTTCCAACCTAGGAACAGGACTTCCAGAAAGGCTCTGCTGCCCTAGGAACCAGATTTGGGAATGGAGAAATGCTGCCGCCTTGTGGCCGTTTCCCAAAACAGCAGCTTTAAACCCAGTGCTAATGCTCACTAGATATTCACACTCATTACAGGCCTATGAATGACACCTGACCTCAGAAACAATCCTGGGTTCGAAAATTGACCAAAAAATTCAAAAGAGGGCAACCTTTCAAGAAGACAATTTCCAGAGGTTAACTGTACTCTCTGTTTCTTTCTGTTATTTTAACAGAACTTTAAAAAGGCGTGGAAAAATGCTGAACACTAGGAATAATTCAAGACATGCAAATCCAAATTACAAAATACCTAACAGCTCACACCAGTCAGAATGGCCATCAGCAAAAATTCTGCAAACAGTAAATGCTGAAGTGTTTGAGGAGAAATGCCTACCCTTGGTTCAACGTGGGACATGGTAAGAGCCAGTAAGGAAAACACAAAGGAGGTGCCTTGGAAAGGTAAATACTGAGCTACCATTCAATCAAGCATACCCACTGCTGGGCCTATCACCTGACAGGATGAGAATCAAAACTAAACAGGCTGGGCTTCCCTGGTGGCGCAGACGTTGAGAGTCCGCCTGCCGATGCAGGGGACACGGGTTCGTGCCCCGGTCAGGGAAGATCCCACATGCCGTGGAGAGGCTGGTCCCGTGAGCTATGGCTGCTGGGCCTGTGCATCCGGAGCCTCTGCTCTGCAACGGGAGGGGCCACCGCAGTGAGAGGCCCACGTACCGCAAAAGAAATCAAAACCATAAAAAAAGATACAGGCTGAAAATCCTGCACTCCAGCAATATTTACCATACACAACACTTGGAAGCTACGAAAATGTCCATCAACAGAGGAATGCACCAAGAACAAGTGGTCCATGTACGCAATGGAATATGACTCCAATAAAAAATATAAATTCAATTTAGAAAACAAACATAAGTAAGGAGACATCAGCATTTCGGGGTTTATCCGGGCACATTCCACTCTAATATATAACCGAGGAACACCACTGCCAGGAAGGTCTGTTTCCCTAGTTACCAGATTGGGAAAAGCAGAAATGCTGCCGCCCTCTGGCCGTTACCTGCAACAGCAGCTTTAAAACCGGTGCTAAGGGTCACTTCATATGCACCAGTACTGGAGGGCTGTAAATGAAACCTGCCCACAAAATGTCTTGAGGGAGGTAACGGCCAAAATATTTCTAAATGTCACACATACTTCACGAAAACAATTTGAAGAGGTAAGCTGTACTCACAGTTTGAAGAAAAAAAAGGACATGCCAGAAAGCTCAATTTCAAGGTTTTATGAGACGCATGCAAATCCAACCCCAAAGAGGTATATCAGCTCACACTGGTCAGAATATACATCAGCAAAAAAACACTACAAACAGTAAATGCTGAAGGTGTTGTGGAGAAGTGCATACCCTCAGCTTTAAGAGGGACAAAACCTGGTAAGAGCCACTAATGAGAACAGAATGGAGGTGCCTTTGTAAAGTAAACATTTTGCTACTGTATGATCCAGCAGGCCCACTCCTGGGCCTATAACCTAAGAAGACAGAATTGGAAAGACACAGGCAGGCAAATGTGCATTGCCGCTCTATTACAATAGCCAAGACATGGAAGCAACCAAAAAGTCCATCAACAGATGAGTGGACAAAGAAGAACTGGTACATGTACAGAGGGAATATTAGCCAAGGGAAAAAAGGACACAATGCCAGGTGCAGCACCGTAGATGCGTCTAGAGGTAGTCACGCGACTCGTACTAAGTCAGAAAGAGAGAGACACATATCGTATGATATCACTTATAGGTGTTACCTAAAAATTGATACCGGTGAAGATATTTCCACAGAGAAGGGCAATCACAGATTCATTAAACAAACTTATGGTTCACCAATGGAAAGGTGTGAGGATTGGATACATTAGGATATTGGGGTTAACAGACATATACAAACACAGGTGAACTATATAATCACCAAAGACCTACGGAATACCAAGAGAAGACTACTCAACATTCTGTCATAACGTACATGGGACAAGGATCCCAGGAAGAATAGACATATGTATATGTATAAAAGAATCACACCTTGCACACCTACAACATGCCAAACATTGTAATCAAACTTGCTGTGATGAAAAATAAAAATTAAATTAAAAAAACAAACAAGAAATAGTGAGACATAAATTGAAGGGGCTTTCCTGATACATTCCATTCTAAATTACAACCTAGGACACGACTTCCATTGAGGTTCTGTTGCCCTAGTAACCGGGTTTGGTAAAGGAGAACTGCTGCCACCTTGTGGCCGTTTCACACAACAGCAGCTTTAATCCCAGCGCTAATGGTCAGTTGATATTCAAAATAATTGCAGGCCTGTAAATGACACCTCCCTGAAAAAAATTCCTGGGGTCGTATATCGATCAAAACATTCAAAAGACGTCCATATTTCAAAACGACAGTTTCAAGAGGCATAGTTTATGCACATTTCTCTTCTGTTTCTTTTACTTTCTTTCTTTTTTGTTAACAAAATGGGAATGGAAAAAGGCTGAACATCAGGAATCAATAAAGCCATGCAAATCCAGTGTACAAAATAGTTCACCTCACAGCCGTCAGAATGGTCATCAGCCAAAAAGTCTACAAAGAATAAATGCTGAAGGGGTTTTAGAGAACTGCATACCCTTTAGCTGCTGGTGGGATGAAACCTGGTCACAGCCAGTAGTGAGAACAGAATGGAGGTGCGTTTAAGGGTAAATATGGAGCTACCATGTGATCTGGTAGGCCCACTCATGGGCCTTTCACCTGATTAGACGAGAATCGAAAAGACACAGGCTGGCAATCCTGCACTGCAGCAACACGTACCATAGCCAAGACATGGAAGAAACCGAAATGTCCATCAACAGAAAAATGCACCAAGAAGAAGTCGTCCACGTACACAATGGAATATTAGCCATGAAAAAGCATGGAACAGTGCCGTTGGCACCATCATAGAAGGATCTAGAGATAATCACCCAACTTGAAGTAAGAAAGAATCCGAAAGACAGACATCTTAGGACATCACTTATAGGTTTTACCTAAAATTTGATACCCATGAAATAATTTCCAAGAGACGGACACGCATAGATTCAGAAAACCAATTAATGTTTAACCAAATGGAAAGGAATAAGGAATGTATGAACTAGGACATGGGGGTTAACAGATATGCACTAATACTTATGAAATGTATAATCACAACGTGCCTATGGAATACGAAGAGAGGTCTACTCAACACCCTATAATAACACACACGGGAAAGGATCGTAAGAGGAATAGACAGATACATTGATAGGATGAACCAGAAACTGTACACCTAGGAGAATCTACATTTGTATCAAATTTGCTCTGATAATTAATAAAAATTAAATTTAATAAACAAACAACAATTTAGGAGATATAAGCTCTTGGGGGTTTGCGCTGGCACATTCCACTCTAATTTGCAGCTTACTAACACGATTTCCAGGAAAGCTCTGTTGCCCAAAAACCCAGAGTTGGAAATGTAGAAATGCTGCCGCCTTGTGGCCGTTTCCCGCAAGAGCGGCATTAAACCCACAGCTAATGGTCACTTAACATTCACAAGGACTCAGGGCTGTAAAGGACACCTGCCCTACATAATTGTGCGGAGGTAGGGAATGGCCGAAAAAATTCCAAACTGGCACATTTTTCAAGGAGATAGTATGCAGGGGTAAGTTTTACTCACTCATTTTCAAAAAAGAGGAAAATGGATAAAAGCTCAACATCAGGAATTATTAGACTCATGCAAATCTAACCTCCAAAAAGGTTTCAACTCACACATGCCAACTACCATCAGCTAAAAGTCTGCACACAACAAATGCTGAAGGGGTTTTAGAGAACTGTGTACCCTCTAGCTGCTGGTGAGATGTAAAGTGGTAACAGCCAATAATGAGAACAGAAAGGAGCTGTGTTTCAAAGTAAAAATTGAGCCACCATTCCATTCAGCAGGCCCACCGCTGAGACTCTCACCTGACAAGTCCAGAGTCGAGAAGGCACAGGCTTCAGCAGCTGCACTGCAGGAATTTTCACAATAGCCAAGACACGGAAGCAACCAAAATGTCCATCACCAGATGAGTGGAAAAAGAAGAAGTGGTCCATGTACACAATGGACTATTAGCCATGGAAAACAATGAAACACTGCTCTTTGAGGCACCATAGATGAGCCTAGACATAATCACAGAACATGAGGTAAGTCGGAAAGCAAAAGACATATCCTATGATATCACTTATAGGCGTTATCTAACAACTGACACAAATGAACATATTTCCACAGAGAAAGACACTCACAGGCTTAGAAAACAAACTATGCTTATGTAAAAGGACAGGTGGGGGAATGGAAAAATTAAGATTAGGGTTACCATACATGTACAAATACCTATTAAATACATATAACAGAAAGACCGACCATATAGCAAGGGATGTCTATGGAAAACTCTGCAATAATTTACACGGGAAGTGGCTCTGTACATGAATATATATATTATATATATATATATATATATATATATATATATATATATATATATATATATGTTATGCACAAATGAACCAGATTGTGTACACTGAGGACAAACTGTATTCTAATCATTACCCCGATTAAAAAAACTAAAACAAGAAGTAATGTGACATAAACTTATTGGGGTTTCTCCTGGCACATTCCATTTTAATTTCCAACCTAGGAACAGGACTTCCAGAAAGGCTCTGCTGCCCTAGGAACCAGATTTGGGAATGGAGAAATGCTGCCGCCTTGTGGCCGTTTCCCAAAACAGCAGCTTTAAACCCAGTGCTAATGCTCACTAGATATTCACACTCATTACAGGCCTATGAATGACACCTGACCTCAGAAACAATCCTGGGTTCGAAAATTGACCAAAAAATTCAAAAGAGGGCAACCTTTCAAGAAGACAATTTCCAGAGGTTAACTGTACTCTCTGTTTCTTTCTGTTATTCTAACAGAACTTTAAAAAGGCGTGGAATAATGCTGAACACTAGGAATAATTCAAGACATGCAAATCCAAATTACAAAAAACCTATCAGCTCACACCAGTCAGAATGGCCATCAGCAAAAATTCTGCAAACAGTAAATGCTGAAGGGTTTGAGGAGAAATGCCTACCCTTGGTTCAACGTGGGACATGGTAAGAGCCAGTAAGGAAAACACAAAGGAGGTGCCTTGGAAAGGTAAATACTGAGCTACCATTCAATCAAGCATACCCACTGCTGGGCCTATCGCCTGACAGGATGAGAATCAAAACTAAACAGGCTGGGCTTCCCTGGTGGCGCAGACGTTGAGAGTCCGCCTGCCGATGCAGGGGACACGGGTTCATGCCCCGGTCAGGGAAGATCCCACATGCCGTGGAGAGGCTGGTCCCGTGAGCTATGGCTGCTGGGCCTGTGCATCCGGAGCCTCTGCTCTGCAACGGGAGGGGCCACCGCAGTGAGAGGCCCACGTACCGCAAAAGAAATCAAAACCATAAAAAAAGATACAGGCTGAAAATCCTGCACTCCAGCAATATTTACCATACACAACACTTGGAAGCTACGAAAATGTCCATCAACAGAGGAATGCACCAAGAACAAGTGGTCCATGTACGCAATGGAATATGACTCCAATAAAAAATATAAATTCAATTTAGAAAACAAACATAAGTAAGGAGACATCAGCATTTGGGGGTTTATCCGGGCACATTCCACTCTAATATATAACCGAGGAACACCACCGCCAGGAAGGTCTGTTTCCCTAGTTACCAGATTGGGAAAAGCTGAAATGCTGTCGCCCTCTGGCCGTTACCTGCAACAGCAGCTTTAAAACCGGTGCTAAGGGTCACTTCATATGCACCAGTACTGGAGGGCTGTAAATGAAACCTGCCCACAAAATGTCTTGAGGGAGGTAACGGCCAAAATATTTCTAAATGTCACACATACTTCACAAAAACAATTTGAAGAGGTAAGCTGTACTCACAGTTTGAAGAAAAAAAAGGACATGCCAGAAAGCTCAATTTCAAGGGTTTATGAGACGCATGCAAATCCAACCCCAAAGAGGTATATCAGCTCACACTGGTCAGAATATACATCAGCAAAAAAACACTACAAACAGTAAATGCTGAAGGTGTTGTGGAGAAGTGCATACCCTCAGCTTTAAGAGGGACGTAACCTGGTAAGAGCCACTAATGAGAACAGAATGGAGGTGCCTTTGTAAAGTAAACATTTTGCTACTGTATGATCCAGCAGGCCCACTCCTGGGCCTATAACCTAAGAAGACAGAATTGGAAAGACACAGGCAGGCAAATGTGCATTGCCGCTCTATTACAATAGCCAAGACATGGAAGCAACCAAAAAGTCCATCAACAGATGAGTGGACAAAGAAGAACTGGTACATGTACAGAGGGAATATTAGCCAAGGGAAAAAAGGACACAATGCCAGGTGCAGCACCGTAGATGCGTCTAGAGGTAGTCACGCGACTCGTACTAAGTCAGAAAGAGAGAGACACATATCGTATGATATCACTTATAGGTGTTACCTAAAAATTGATACCGGTGAAGATATTTCCACAGAGAAGGGCAATCACAGATTCATTAAACAAACTTATGGTTCACCAATGGAAAGGTGTGAGGATTGGATACATTAGGATATTGGGGTTAACAGACATATACAAACACAGGTGAACTATATAATCACCAAAGACCTACGGAATACCAAGAGAAGACTACTCAACATTCTGTCATAACGTACATGGGACAAGGATCCCAGGAAGAATAGACATATGTATATGTATAAAAGAATCACACCTTGCACACCTACAACATGCCAAACATTGTAATCAAACTTGCTGTGATGAAAAATAAAAATTAAATTAAAAAAACAAACAAGAAATAGTGAGACATAAATTGAAGGGGCTTTCCTGATACATTCCATTCTAAAATACAACCTAGGACACGACTTCCATTGAGGTTCTGTTGCCCTAGTAACCGGGTTTGGTAAAGGAGAACTGCTGCCACCCTGTGGCCGTTTCACACAACAGCAGCTTTAATCCCAGCGCTAATGGTCAGTTGATATTCAAAATAATTGCAGGCCTGTAAATGACACCTCCCTGAAAAAAAATCCTGGGGTCGTATATCGATCAAAACATTCAAAAGACGTCCATATTTCAAAACGACAGTTTCAAGAGGCATAGTTTATGCACATTTCTCTTCTGTTTCTTTTACTTTCTTTCTTTTTTGTTAACAAAATGGGAATGGAAAAAGGCTGAACATCAGGAATCAATAAAGCCATGCAAATCCAGTGTACAAAAAAGTTCACCTCACAGCTGTCAGAATGGTCATCAGCCAAAAAGTCTACAAAGAATAAATGCTGAAGGGGTTTTAGAGAACTGCATACCCTTTAGCTGCTGGTGGGATGAAACCTGGTCACAGCCAGTAGTGAGAACAGAATGGAGGTGCGTTTAAGGGTAAATATGGAGCTACCATGTGATCTGGTAGGCCCACTCATGGGCCTTTCACCTGATTAGACCAGAATCGAAAAGACACAGGCTGGCAATCCTGCACTGCAGCAACACGTACCATAGCCAAGACCTGGAAGAAACTGAAATGTCCATCAACAGAAAAATGCACCAAGAAGAAGTCGTCCATGTACACAATGGAACATTAGCCATGAAAAAGCATGGAACAGTGCCGTTGGCACCATCATAGAAGGATCTAGAGATAATCACCCAACTTGAAGTAAGAAAGAATCCGAAAGACAGACATCTTAGGACATCACTTATAGGTGTTACCTAAAAATTGATACCCATGAAATAATTTCCAAGAGATGGACACGCATAGATTCAGAAAACCAATTAATGTTTAACCAAATGGAAAGGAATAAGGAATGTATGAACTAGGACATGGGGGTTAACAGATATGCACTAATACTTATGAAATGTATAATCACAAAGTGCCTATGGAATACGAAGAGAGGTCTACTCAACACCCTATAATAACATACACGGGAAAGGATCGAAAGAGGAATAGACAGATACATTGATAGGATGAACCAGAAACTGTACACCTAGGAGAATCTACATTTGTATCAAATTTGCTCTGATAATTAATAAAAATTAAATTTAATAAACAAACAACAATTTAGGAGATATAAGCTCTTGGGGGTTTGCGCTGGCACATTCCACTCTAATTTGCAGCTTACTAACACGATTTCCAGGAAAGCTCTGTTGCCCAAAAACCCAGAGTTGGAAATGTAGAAATGCTGCCGCCTTGTGGCCGTTTCCCTCAAGAGCGGCATTAAACCCACAGCTAATGGTCACTTAACATTCACAAGGACTCAGGGCTGTAAAGGACATCTGCCCTACATAATTGTGCGGAGGTAGGGAATGGCCGAAAAAATTCCAAACTGGCACATTTTTCAAGGAGATAGTATGCAGGGGTAAGTTTTACTCACTCATTTTCAAAAAAGAGGAAAATGGATAAAAGCTCAACATCAGGAATTATTAGACTCATGCAAATCTAACCTCCAAAAAGGTTTCAACTCACACATGCCAACTACCATCAGCTAAAAGTCTGCACACAACAAATGCTGAAGGGGTTTTAGAGAACTGTGTACCCTCTAGCTGCTGGTGAGATGTAAAGTGGTAACAGCCAATAATGAGAACAGAAAGGAGCTGTGTTTCAAAGTAAAAATTGAGCCACCATTCCATTCAGCAGGCCCACCGCTGAGACTCTCACCTGACAAGTCCAGAGTCGAGAAGGCACAGGCTTCAGCAGCTGCACTGCAGGAATTTTCACAATAGCCAAGACACGGAAGCAACCAAAATGTCCATCACCAGATGAGTGGAAAAAGAAGAAGTGGTCCATGTACACAATGGACTATTAGCCATGGAAAACAATGAAACACTGCTCTTTGAGGCACCATAGATGAGCCTAGAGATAATCACAGAACATGAGGTAAGTCGGAAAGCAAAAGACATATCCTATGATATCACTTATAGGCGTTATCTAACAACTGACACAAATGAACATATTTCCACAGAGAAAGACACTCACAGGCTTAGAAAACAAACTATGCTTATGTAAAAGGACAGGTGGGGGAATGGAAAAATTAAGATTAGGGTTACCATACATGTACAAATACCTATTAAATACATATAACAGAAAGACCGACCATATAGCAAGGGATGTCTATGGAAAACTCTGCAATAATTTACACGGGAAGTGGCTCTGTACATGAATATATATATATATATATATATATATATATATATATATATATATATATATGTTATGCACAAATGAACCAGATTGTGTACACTGAGGACAAACAGTATTCTAATCATTACCCCGATTAAAAAAACTAAAACAAGAAGTAATGTGACATAAACTTATTGGGGTTTCTCCTGGCACATTCCATTTTAATTTCCAACCTAGGAACAGGACTTCCAGAAAGGCTCTGCTGCCCTAGGAACCAGATTTGGGAATGGAGAAATGCTGCCGCCTTGTGGCCGTTTCCCAAAACACCAGCTTTAAACCCAGTGCTAATGCTCACTAGATATTCACACTCATTACAGGCCTATGAATGACACCTGACCTCAGAAACAATCCTGGGTTCGAAAATTGACCAAAAAATTCAAAAGGGGGCAACCTTTCAAGAAGACAATTTCCAGAGGTTAACTGTACTCTCTGTTTCTTTCTGTTATTTTAACAGAACTTTAAAAAGGCGTGGAAAAATGCTGAACACTAGGAATAATTCAAGACATGCAAATCCAAATTACAAAATACCTAACAGCTCACACCAGTCAGAATGGCCATCAGCAAAAATTCTGCAAACAGTAAATGCTGAAGGGTTTGAGGAGAAATGCCTACCCTTGGTTCAACGTGGGACATGGTAAGAGCCAGTAAGGAAAACACAAAGGAGGTGCCTTGGAAAGGTAAATACTGAGCTACCATTCAATCAAGCATACCCACTGCTGGGCCTATCACCTGACAGGATGAGAATCAAAACTAAACAGGCTGGGCTTCCCTGGTGGCGCAGACGTTGAGAGTCCGCCTGCCGATGCAGGGGACACGGGTTCGTGCCCCGGTCCGGGAAGATCCCACATGCCGTGGAGAGGCTGGTCCCGTGAGCTATGGCTGCTGGGCCTGTGCATCCGGAGCCTCTGCTCTGCAACAGGAGGGGCCACCGCAGTGAGAGGCCCACGTACCGCAAAAGAAATCAAAACCATAAAAAAAGATACAGGCTGAAAATCCTGCACTCCAGCAATATTTACCATACACAACACTTGGAAGCTACGAAAATGTCCATCAACAGAGGAATGCACCAAGAACAAGTGGTCCATGTACGCAATGGAATATGACTCCAATAAAAAATATAAATTCAATTTAGAAAACAAACATAAGTAAGGAGACATCAGCATTTCGGGGTTTATCCGGGCACATTCCACTCTAATATATAACTGAGGAACACCACTGCCAGGAAGGTCTGTTTCCCTAGTTACCAGATTGGGAAAAGCAGAAATGCTGCCGCCCTCTGGCCGTTACCTGCAACAGCAGCTTTAAAACCGGTGCTAAGGGTCACTTCATATGCACCAGTACTGGAGGGCTGTAAATGAAACCTGCCCACAAAATGTCTTGAGGGAGGTAACGGCCAAAATATTTCTAAATGTCACACATACTTCACGAAAACAATTTGAAGAGGTAAGCTGTACTCACAGTTTGAAGAAAAAAAAGGACATGCCAGAAAGCTCAATTTCAAGGGTTTATGAGACGCATGCAAATCCAACCCCAAAGAGGTGTATCAGCTCACACTGGTCAGAATATACATCAGCAAAAAAACACTACAAACAGTAAATGCTGAAGGTGTTGTGGAGAAGTGCATACCCTCAGCTTTAAGAGGGACGAAACCTGGTAAGAGCCACTAATGAGAACAGAATGGAGGTGCCTTTGTAAAGTAAACATTTTGCTACTGTATGATCCAGCAGGCCCACTCCTGGGCCTATAACCTAAGAAGACAGAATTGGAAAGACACAGGCAGGCAAATGTGCATTGCCGCTCTATTACAATAGCCAAGACATGGAAGCAACCAAAAAGTCCATCAACAGATGAGTGGACAAAGAAGAACTGGTACATGTACAGAGGGAATATTAGCCAAGGGAAAAAAGGACACAATGCCAGGTGCAGCACCATAGATGCGTCTAGAGGTAGTCACGCGACTCGTACTAAATCAGAAAGAGAGAGACACATATCGTATGATATCACTTATAGGTGTTACCTAAAAATTGATACCGGTGAAGATATTTCCACAGAGAAGGGCAATCACAGATTCATTAAACAAACTTATGGTTCACCAATGGAAAGGTGTGAGGATTGGATACATTAGGATATTGGGGTTAACAGACATATACAAACACAGGTGAACTATATAATCACCAAAGACCTACGGAATACCAAGAGAAGACTACTCAACATTCTGTCATAACGTACATGGGACAAGGATCCCAGGAAGAATAGACATATGTATATGTATAAAAGAATCACATCTTGCACACCTACAACATGCCAAACATTGTAATCAAACTTGCTGTGATGAAAAATAAAAATTAAATTAAAAAAACAAACAAGAAATAGTGAGACATAAATTGAAGGGGCTTTCCTGATACATTCCATTCTAAATTACAACCTAGAACACGACTTCCATTGAGGTTCTGTTGCCCTAGTAACCGGGTTTGGTAAAGGAGAACTGCTGCCACCTTGTGGCCGTTTCACAGAACAGCAGATTTAATCCCAGCGCTAATGGTCAGTTGATATTCAAAATAATTGCAGGCCTGTAAATGACACCTCCCTGAAAAAAAAATCCTGGGGTCGTATATCGATCAAAACATTCAAAAGACGTCCATATTTCAAAACGACAGTTTCAAGAGGCATAGTTTATGCACATTTCTCTTCTGTTTCTTTTACTTTCTTTCTTTTTTGTTAACAAAATGGGAATGGAAAAAGGCTGATCATCAGGAATCAATAAAGCCATGCAAATCCAGTGTACAAAAAAGTTCACCTCACAGCCGTCAGAATGGTCATCAGCCAAAAAGTCTACAAAGAATAAATGCTGAAGGGGTTTTAGAGAACAGCATACCCTTTAGCTGCTGGTGGGATGAAACCTGGTCACAGCCAGTAGTGAGAACAGAATGGATGTACGTTTAAGGGTAAATATGGAGCTACCATGTGATCTGGTAGGCCCACTCATGGGCCTTTCACCTGATTAGACCAGAATCGAAAAGACACAGGCTGGCAATCCTGCACTGCAGCAACACGTACCATAGCCAAGACCTGGAAGAAACCGAAATGTCCATCAACAGAAAAATGCACCAAGAAGAAGTCGTCCACGTACACAATGGAACATTATCCATGAAAAAGCATGGAACAGTGCCGTTGGCACCATCATAGAAGGATCTAGAGATAATCACCCAACTTGAAGTAAGAAAGAAACCGAAAGACAGACATCTTAGGACATCACTTATAGGTGTTACCTAAAAATTGATACCCATGAAATAATTTCCAAGAGACGGACACGCATAGATTCAGAAAACCAATTAATGTTTAACCAAATGGAAAGGAATAAGGAATGTATGAACTAGGACATGGGGGTTAACAGATATGCACTAATACTTATGAAATGTATAATCACAACGTGCCTATGGAATACGAAGAGAGGTCTACTCAACACCCTATAATACCACACACGGGAAAGGATCGTAAGAGGAATAGACAGATACATTGATAGGATGAACCAGAAACTGTACACCTAGGAGAATCTACATTTGTATCAAATTTGCTCTGATAATTAATAAAAATTAAATTTAATAAACAAACAACAATTTAGGAGATATAAGCTCTTGGGGGTTTGCGCTGGCACATTCCACTCTAATTTGCAGCTTACTAACACGATTTCCAGGAAAGCTCTGTTGCCCAAAAACCCAGAGTTGGAAATGTAGAAATGCTGCCGCCTTGTGGCCGTTTCCCTCAAGAGCGGCATTAAACCCACAGCTAATGGTCACTTAACATTCACAAGGACTCAGGGCTGTAAAGGACATCTGCCCTACATAATTGTGCGGAGGTAGGGAATGGCCGAAAAAATTCCAAACTGGCACATTTTTCAAGGAGATAGTATGCAGGGGTAAGTTTTACTCACTCATTTTCAAAAAAGAGGAAAATGGATAAAAGCTCAACATCAGGAATTATTAGACTCATGCAAATCTAACCTCCAAAAAGGTTTCAACTCACACATGCCAACTACCATCAGCTAAAAGTCTGCACACAACAAATGCTGAAGGGGTTTTAGAGAACTGTGTACCCTCTAGCTGCTGGTGAGATGTAAAGTGGTAACAGCCAATAATGAGAACAGAAAGGAGCTGTGTTTCAAAGTAAAAATTGAGCCACCATTCCATTCAGCAGGCCCACCGCTGAGACTCTCACCTGACAAGTCCAGAGTCGAGAAGGCACAGGCTTCAGCAGCTGCACTGCAGGAATTTTCACAATAGCCAAGACACGGAAGCAACCAAAATGTCCATCACCAGATGAGTGGAAAA
The DNA here is from genome assembly GCF_964341445.2 of Mesoplodon mirus. Classification (NCBI taxonomy): domain Eukaryota; kingdom Metazoa; phylum Chordata; class Mammalia; order Artiodactyla; family Ziphiidae; genus Mesoplodon; species Mesoplodon mirus. The sequence goes on from NW_028295304.1 coordinate 216,278, forward strand.
AGAAGAAGTGGTCCATGTACACAATGGACTATTAGCCATGGAAAACAATGAAACACTGCTCTTTGAGGCACCATAGATGAGCCTAGAGATAATCACAGAACATGAGGTAAGTCGGAAAGCAAAAGACATATCCTATGATATCACTTATAGGCGTTATCTAACAACTGACACAAATGAACATATTTCCACAGAGAAAGACACTCACAGGCTTAGAAAACAAACTATGCTTATGTAAAAGGACAGGTGGGGGAATGGAAAAATTAAGATTAGGGTTACCATACATGTACAAATACCTATTAAATACATATAACAGAAAGACCGACCATATAGCAAGGGATGTCTATGGAAAACTCTGCAATAATTTACACGGGAAGTGGCTCTGTACATGAATATATATATGTTATGCACAAATGAACCAGATTGTGTACACTGAGGACAAACAGTATTCTAATCATTACCCCGATTAAAAAAACTAAAACAAGAAGTAATGTGACATAAACTTATTGGGGTTTCTCCTGGCACATTCCATTTTAATTTCCAACCTAGGAACAGGACTTCCAGAAAGGCTCTGCTGCCCTAGGAACCAGATTTGGGAATGGAGAAATGCTGCCGCCTTGTGGCCGTTTCCCAAAACAGCAGCTTTAAACCCAGTGCTAATGCTCACTAGATATTCACACTCATTACAGGCCTATGAATGACACCTGACCTCAGAAACAATCCTGGGTTCGAAAATTGACCAAAAAATTCAAAAGAGGGCAACCTTTCAAGAAGACAATTTCCAGAGGTTAACTGTACTCTCTGTTTCTTTCTGTTATTCTAACAGAACTTTAAAAAGGCGTGGAATAATGCTGAACACTAGGAATAATTCAAGACATGCAAATCCAAATTACAAAAAACCTATCAGCTCACACCAGTCAGAATGGCCATCAGCAAAAATTCTGCAAACAGTAAATGCTGAAGGGTTTGAGGAGAAATGCCTACCCTTGGTTCAACGTGGGACATGGTAAGAGCCAGTAAGGAAAACACAAAGGAGGTGCCTTGGAAAGGTAAATACTGAGCTACCATTCAATCAAGCATACCCACTGCTGGGCCTATCGCCTGACAGGATGAGAATCAAAACTAAACAGGCTGGGCTTCCCTGGTGGCGCAGACGTTGAGAGTCCGCCTGCCGATGCAGGGGACACGCGTTCGTGCCCCGGTCAGGGAAGATCCCACATGCCGTGGAGAGGCTGGTCCCGTGAGCTATGGCTGCTGGGCCTGTGCATCCGGAGCCTCTGCTCTGCAACGGGAGGGGCCACCGCAGTGAGAGGCCCACGTACCGCAAAAGAAATCAAAACCATAAAAAAAGATACAGGCTGAAAATCCTGCACTCCAGCAATATTTACCATACACAACACTTGGAAGCTACGAAAATGTCCATCAACAGAGGAATGCACCAAGAACAAGTGGTCCATGTACGCAATGGAATATGACTCCAATAAAAAATATAAATTCAATTTAGAAAACAAACATAAGTAAGGAGACATCAGCATTTGGGGGTTTATCCGGGCACATTCCACTCTAATATATAACCGAGGAACACCACCGCCAGGAAGGTCTGTTTCCCTAGTTACCAGATTGGGAAAAGCTGAAATGCTGTCGCCCTCTGGGCGTTACCTGCAACAGCAGCTTTAAAACCGGTGCTAAGGGTCACTTCATATGCACCAGTACTGGAGGGCTGTAAATGAAACCTGCCCACAAAATGTCTTGAGGGAGGTAACGGCCAAAATATTTCTAAATGTCACACATACTTCACAAAAACAATTTGAAGAGGTAAGCTGTACTCACAGTTTGAAGAAAAAAAAGGACATGCCAGAAAGCTCAATTTCAAGGGTTTATGAGACGCATGCAAATCCAACCCCAAAGAGGTATATCAGCTCACACTGGTCAGAATATACATCAGCAAAAAAACACTACAAACAGTAAATGCTGAAGGTGTTGTGGAGAAGTGCATACCCTCAGCTTTAAGAGGGACGTAACCTGGTAAGAGCCACTAATGAGAACAGAATGGAGGTGCCTTTGTAAAGTAAACATTTTGCTACTGTATGATCCAGCAGGCCCACTCCTGGGCCTATAACCTAAGAAGACAGAATTGGAAAGACACAGGCAGGCAAATGTGCATTGCCGCTCTATTACAATAGCCAAGACATGGAAGCAACCAAAAAGTCCATCAACAGATGAGTGGACAAAGAAGAACTGGTACATGTACAGAGGGAATATTAGCCAAGGGAAAAAAGGACACAATGCCAGGTGCAGCACCGTAGATGCGTCTAGAGGTAGTCACGCGACTCGTACTAAGTCAGAAAGAGAGAGACACATATCGTATGATATCACTTATAGGTGTTACCTAAAAATTGATACCGGTGAAGATATTTCCACAGAGAAGGGCAATCACAGATTCATTAAACAAACTTATGGTTCACCAATGGAAAGGTGTGAGGATTGGATACATTAGGATATTGGGGTTAACAGACATATACAAACACAGGTGAACTATATAATCACCAAAGACCTACGGAATACCAAGAGAAGACTACTCAACATTCTGTCATAACGTACATGGGACAAGGATCCCAGGAAGAATAGACATATGTATATGTATAAAAGAATCACACCTTGCACACCTACAACATGCCAAACATTGTAATCAAACTTGCTGTGATGAAAAATAAAAATTAAATTAAAAAAACAAACAAGAAATAGTGAGACATAAATTGAAGGGGCTTTCCTGATACATTCCATTCTAAAATACAACCTAGGACACGACTTCCATTGAGGTTCTGTTGCCCTAGTAACCGGGTTTGGTAAAGGAGAACTGCTGCCACCCTGTGGCCGTTTCACACAACAGCAGCTTTAATCCCAGCGCTAATGGTCAGTTGATATTCAAAATAATTGCAGGCCTGTAAATGACACCTCCCTGAAAAAAAATCCTGGGGTCGTATATCGATCAAAACATTCAAAAGACGTCCATATTTCAAAACGACAGTTTCAAGAGGCATAGTTTATGCACATTTCTCTTCTGTATCTTTTACTTTCTTTCTTTTTTGTTAACAAAATGGGAATGGAAAAAGGCTGAACATCAGGAATCAATAAAGCCATGCAAATCCAGTGTACAAAAAAGTTCACCTCACAGCTGTCAGAATGGTCATCAGCCAAAAAGTCTACAAAGAATAAATGCTGAAGGGGTTTTAGAGAACTGCATACCCTTTAGCTGCTGGTGGGATGAAACCTGGTCACAGCCAGTAGTGAGAACAGAATGGAGGTGCGTTTAAGGGTAAATATGGAGCTACCATGTGATCTGGTAGGCCCACTCATGGGCCTTTCACCTGATTAGACCAGAATCGAAAAGACACAGGCTGGCAATCCTGCACTGCAGCAACACGTACCATAGCCAAGACCTGGAAGAAACCGAAATGTCCATCAACAGAAAAATGCACCAAGAAGAAGTCGTCCATGTACACAATGGAACATTAGCCATGAAAAAGCATGGAACAGTGCCGTTGGCACCATCATAGAAGGATCTAGAGATAATCACCCAACTTGAAGTAAGAAAGAATCCGAAAGACAGACATCTTAGGACATCACTTATAGGTGTTACCTAAAAATTGATACCCATGAAATAATTTCCAAGAGATGGACACGCATAGATTCAGAAAACCAATTAATGTTTAACCAAATGGAAAGGAATAAGGAATGTATGAACTAGGACATGGGGGTTAACAGATATGCACTAATACTTATGAAATGTATAATCACAAAGTGCCTATGGAATACGAAGAGAGGTCTACTCAACACCCTATAATAACATACACGGGAAAGGATCGAAAGAGGAATAGACAGATACATTGATAGGATGAACCAGAAACTGTACACCTAGGAGAATCTACATTTGTATCAAATTTGCTCTGATAATTAATAAAAATTAAATTTAATAAACAAACAACAATTTAGGAGATATAAGCTCTTGGGGGTTTGCGCTGGCACATTCCACTCTAATTTGCAGCTTACTAACACGATTTCCAGGAAAGCTCTGTTGCCCAAAAACCCAGAGTTGGAAATGTAGAAATGCTGCCGCCTTGTGGCCGTTTCCCTCAAGAGCGGCATTAAACCCACAGCTAATGGTCACTTAACATTCACAAGGACTCAGGGCTGTAAAGGACATCTGCCCTACATAATTGTGCGGAGGTAGGGAATGGCCGAAAAAATTCCAAACTGGCACATTTTTCAAGGAGATAGTATGCAGGGGTAAGTTTTACTCACTCATTTTCAAAAAAGAGGAAAATGGATAAAAGCTCAACATCAGGAATTATTAGACTCATGCAAATCTAACCTCCAAAAAGGTTTCAACTCACACATGCCAACTACCATCAGCTAAAAGTCTGCACACAACAAATGCTGAAGGGGTTTTAGAGAACTGTGTACCCTCTAGCTGCTGGTGAGATGTAAAGTGGTAACAGCCAATAATGAGAACAGAAAGGAGCTGTGTTTCAAAGTAAAAATTGAGCCACCATTCCATTCAGCAGGCCCACCGCTGAGACTCTCACCTGACAAGTCCAGAGTCGAGAAGGCACAGGCTTCAGCAGCTGCACTGCAGGAATTTTCACAATAGCCAAGACACGGAAGCAACCAAAATGTCCATCACCAGATGAGTGGAAAAAGAAGAAGTGGTCCATGTACACAATGGACTATTAGCCATGGAAAACAATGAAACACTGCTCTTTGAGGCACCATAGATGAGCCTAGAGATAATCACAGAACATGAGGTAAGTCGGAAAGCAAAAGACATATCCTATGATATCACTTATAGGCGTTATCTAACAACTGACACAAATGAACATATTTCCACAGAGAAAGACACTCACAGGCTTAGAAAACAAACTATGCTTATGTAAAAGGACAGGTGGGGGAATGGAAAAATTAAGATTAGGGTTACCATACATGTACAAATACCTATTAAATACATATAACAGAAAGACCGACCATATAGCAAGGGATGTCTATGGAAAACTCTGCAATAATTTACACGGGAAGTGGCTCTGTACATGAATATATATATATATATATATATATATATATATATATATATATATATATATGTTATGCACAAATGAACCAGATTGTGTACACTGAGGACAAACAGTATTCTAATCATTACCCCGATTAAAAAAACTAAAACAAGAAGTAATGTGACATAAACTTATTGGGGTTTCTCCTGGCACATTCCATTTTAATTTCCAACCTAGGAACAGGACTTCCAGAAAGGCTCTGCTGCCCTAGGAACCAGATTTGGGAATGGAGAAATGCTGCCGCCTTGTGGCCGTTTCCCAAAACACCAGCTTTAAACCCAGTGCTAATGCTCACTAGATATTCACACTCATTACAGGCCTATGAATGACACCTGACCTCAGAAACAATCCTGGGTTCGAAAATTGACCAAAAAATTCAAAAGGGGGCAACCTTTCAAGAAGACAATTTCCAGAGGTTAACTGTACTATCTGTTTCTTTCTGTTATTTTAACAGAACTTTAAAAAGGCGTGGAAAAATGCTGAACACTAGGAATAATTCAAGACATGCAAATCCAAATTACAAAATACCTAACAGCTCACACCAGTCAGAATGGCCATCAGCAAAAATTCTGCAAACAGTAAATGCTGAAGGGTTTGAGGAGAAATGCCTACCCTTGGTTCAACGTGGGACATGGTAAGAGCCAGTAAGGAAAACACAAAGGAGGTGCCTTGGAAAGGTAAATACTGAGCTACCATTCAATCAAGCATACCCACTGCTGGGCCTATCACCTGACAGGATGAGAATCAAAACTAAACAGGCTGGGCTTCCCTGGTGGCGCAGACGTTGAGAGTCCGCCTGCCGATGCAGGGGACACGGGTTCGTGCCCCGGTCCGGGAAGATCCCACATGCCGTGGAGAGGCTGGTCCCGTGAGCTATGGCTGCTGGGCCTGTGCATCCGGAGCCTCTGCTCTGCAACAGGAGGGGCCACCGCAGTGAGAGGCCCACGTACCGCAAAAGAAATCAAAACCATAAAAAAAGATACAGGCTGAAAATCCTGCACTCCAGCAATATTTACCATACACAACACTTGGAAGCTACGAAAATGTCCATCAACAGAGGAATGCACCAAGAACAAGTGGTCCATGTACGCAATGGAATATGACTCCAATAAAAAATATAAATTCAATTTAGAAAACAAACATAAGTAAGGAGACATCAGCATTTCGGGGTTTATCCGGGCACATTCCACTCTAATATATAACTGAGGAACACCACTGCCAGGAAGGTCTGTTTCCCTAGTTACCAGATTGGGAAAAGCAGAAATGCTGCCGCCCTCTGGCCGTTACCTGCAACAGCAGCTTTAAAACCGGTGCTAAGGGTCACTTCATATGCACCAGTACTGGAGGGCTGTAAATGAAACCTGCCCACAAAATGTCTTGAGGGAGGTAACGGCCAAAATATTTCTAAATGTCACACATACTTCACGAAAACAATTTGAAGAGGTAAGCTGTACTCACAGTTTGAAGAAAAAAAAGGACATGCCAGAAAGCTCAATTTCAAGGGTTTATGAGACGCATGCAAATCCAACCCCAAAGAGGTATATCAGCTCACACTGGTCAGAATATACATCAGCAAAAAAACACTACAAACAGTAAATGCTGAAGGTGTTGTGGAGAAGTGCATACCCTCAGCTTTAAGAGGGACGAAACCTGGTAAGAGCCACTAATGAGAACAGAATGGAGGTGCCTTTGTAAAGTAAACATTTTGCTACTGTATGATCCAGCAGGCCCACTCCTGGGCCTATAACCTAAGAAGACAGAATTGGAAAGACACAGGCAGGCAAATGTGCATTGCCGCTCTATTACAATAGCCAAGACATGGAAGCAACCAAAAAGTCCATCAACAGATGAGTGGACAAAGAAGAACTGGTACATGTACAGAGGGAATATTAGCCAAGGGAAAAAAGGACACAATGCCAGGTGCAGCACCATAGATGCGTCTAGAGGTAGTCACGCGACTCGTACTAAATCAGAAAGAGAGAGACACATATCGTATGATATCACTTATAGGTGTTACCTAAAAATTGATACCGGTGAAGATATTTCCACAGAGAAGGGCAATCACAGATTCATTAAACAAACTTATGGTTCACCAATGGAAAGGTGTGAGGATTGGATACATTAGGATATTGGGGTTAACAGACATATACAAACACAGGTGAACTATATAATCACCAAAGACCTACGGAATACCAAGAGAAGACTACTCAACATTCTGTCATAACGTACATGGGACAAGGATCCCAGGAAGAATAGACATATGTATATGTATAAAAGAATCACATCTTGCACACCTACAACATGCCAAACATTGTAATCAAACTTGCTGTGATGAAAAATAAAAATTAAATTAAAAAAACAAACAAGAAATAGTGAGACATAAATTGAAGGGGCTTTCCTGATACATTCCATTCTAAATTACAACCTAGAACACGACTTCCATTGAGGTTCTGTTGCCCTAGTAACCGGGTTTGGTAAAGGAGAACTGCTGCCACCTTGTGGCCGTTTCACAGAACAGCAGATTTAATCCCAGCGCTAATGGTCAGTTGATATTCAAAATAATTGCAGGCCTGTAAATGACACCTCCCTGAAAAAAAAATCCTGGGGTCGTATATCGATCAAAACATTCAAAAGACGTCCATATTTCAAAACGACAGTTTCAAGAGGCATAGTTTATGCACATTTCTCTTCTGTTTCTTTTACTTTCTTTCTTTTTTGTTAACAAAATGGGAATGGAAAAAGGCTGATCATCAGGAATCAATAAAGCCATGCAAATCCAGTGTACAAAAAAGTTCACCTCACAGCCGTCAGAATGGTCATCAGCCAAAAAGTCTACAAAGAATAAATGCTGAAGGGGTTTTAGAGAACAGCATACCCTTTAGCTGCTGGTGGGATGAAACCTGGTCACAGCCAGTAGTGAGAACAGAATGGATGTACGTTTAAGGGTAAATATGGAGCTACCATGTGATCTGGTAGGCCCACTCATGGGCCTTTCACCTGATTAGACCAGAATCGAAAAGACACAGGCTGGCAATCCTCCACTGCAGCAACACGTACCATAGCCAAGACCTGGAAGAAACCGAAATGTCCATCAACAGAAAAATGCACCAAGAAGAAGTCGTCCACGTACACAATGGAACATTATCCATGAAAAAGCATGGAACAGTGCCGTTGGCACCATCATAGAAGGATCTAGAGATAATCACCCAACTTGAAGTAAGAAAGAAACCGAAAGACAGACATCTTAGGACATCACTTATAGGTGTTACCTAAAAATTGATACCCATGAAATAATTTCCAAGAGACGGACACGCATAGATTCAGAAAACCAATTAATGTTTAACCAAATGGAAAGGAATAAGGAATGTATGAACTAGGACATGGGGGTTAACAGATATGCACTAATACTTATGAAATGTATAATCACAACGTGCCTATGGAATACGAAGAGAGGTCTACTCAACACCCTATAATACCACACACGGGAAAGGATCGTAAGAGGAATAGACAGATACATTGATAGGATGAACCAGAAACTGTACACCTAGGAGAATCTACATTTGTATCAAATTTGCTCTGATAATTAATAAAAATTAAATTTAATAAACAAACAACAATTTAGGAGATATAAGCTCTTGGGGGTTTGCGCTGGCACATTCCACTCTAATTTGCAGCTTACTAACACGATTTCCAGGAAAGCTCTGTTGCCCAAAAACCCAGAGTTGGAAATGTAGAAATGCTGCCGCCTTGTGGCCGTTTCCCTCAAGAGCGGCATTAAACCCACAGCTAATGGTCACTTAACATTCACAAGGACTCAGGGCTGTAAAGGACATCTGCCCTACATAATTGTGCGGAGGTAGGGAATGGCCGAAAAAATTCCAAACTGGCACATTTTTCAAGGAGATAGTATGCAGGGGTAAGTTTTACTCACTCATTTTCAAAAAAGAGGAAAATGGATAAAAGCTCAACATCAGGAATTATTAGACTCATGCAAATCTAACCTCCAAAAAGGTTTCAACTCACACATGCCAACTACCATCAGCTAAAAGTCTGCACACAACAAATGCTGAAGGGGTTTTAGAGAACTGTGTACCCTCTAGCTGCTGGTGAGATGTAAAGTGGTAACAGCCAATAATGAGAACAGAAAGGAGCTGTGTTTCAAAGTAAAAATTGAGCCACCATTCCATTCAGCAGGCCCACCGCTGAGACTCTCACCTGACAAGTCCAGAGTCGAGAAGGCACAGGCTTCAGCAGCTGCACTGCAGGAATTTTCACAATAGCCAAGACACGGAAGCAACCAAAATGTCCATCACCAGATGAGTGGAAAAAGAAGAAGTGGTCCATGTACACAATGGACTATTAGCCATGGAAAACAATGAAACACTGCTCTTTGAGGCACCATAGATGAGCCTAGAGATAATCACAGAACATGAGGTAAGTCGGAAAGCAAAAGACATATCCTATGATATCACTTATAGGCGTTATCTAACAACTGACACAAATGAACATATTTCCACAGAGAAAGACACTCACAGGCTTAGAAAACAAACTATGCTTATGTAAAAGGACAGGTGGGGGGAATGGAAAAATTAAGATTAGGGTTACCATACGTGTACAAATACCTATTAAATACATATAACAGAAAGACCGACCATATAGCAAGGGATGTCTATGGAAAACTCTGCAATAATTTACACGGGAAGTGGCTCTGTACATGAATATATATATATATATATATGTTATGCACAAATGAACCAGATTGTGTACACTGAGGACAAACTGTATTCTAATCATTACCCCGATTAAAAAAACTAAAACAAGAAGTAAAGTGACATAAACTTCTTGGGGTTTCTCCTGGCACATTCCATTTTAATTTCCAACCTAGGAACAGGACTTCCAGAAAGGCTCTGCTGCCCTAGGAACCAGATTTGGGAATGGAGAAATGCTGCCGCCTTGTGGCCGTTTCCCAAAACAGCAGCTTTAAACCCAGTGCTAATGCTCACTAGATATTCACACTCATTACAGGCCTATGAATGACACCTGACCTCAGAAACAATCCTGGGTTCGAAAATTGACCAAGAAATTCAAAAGAGGGCAACCTTTCAGGAAGACAATTTCCAGAGGTTAACTGTACTCTCTGTTTCTTTCTGTTATTTTAACAGAACTTTAAAAAGGCGTGGAAAAATGCTGAACACTAGGAATAATTCAAGACATGCAAATCCAAATTACAAAAAACCTATCAGCTCACACCAGTCAGAATGGCCATCAGCAAAAATTCTGCAAACAGTAAATGCTGAAGGGTTTGAGGAGAAATGCCTACCCTTGGTTCAACGTGGGACATGGTAAGAGCCAGTAAGGAAAACACAAAGGAGGTGCCTTGGAAAGGTAAATACTGAGCTACCATTCAATCAAGCATACCCACTGCTGGGCCTATCGCCTGACAGGATGAGAATCAAAACTAAACAGGCTGGGCTTCCCTGGTGGCGCAGACGTTGAGAGTCCGCCTGCCGATGCAGGGGACACGGGTTCGTGCCCCGGTCCGGGAAGATCCCACATGCCGTGGAGAGGCTGGTCCCGTGAGCTATGGCTGCTGGGCCTGTGCATCCGGAGCCTCTGCTCTGCAACGGGAGGGGCCACCGCAGTGAGAGGCCCACGTACCGCAAAAGAAATCAAAACCATAAAAAAAGATACAGGCTGAAAATCCTGCACTCCAGCAATATTTACCATACACAACAGTTGGAAGCTACGAAAATGTCCATCAACAGAGGAATGCACCAAGAACAAGTTGTCCATGTACGCAATGGAATATGACTCCAATAAAAAATATAAATTCAATTTAGAAAACAAACATAAGTAAGGAGACATCAGCATTTGGGGGTTTATCCGGGCACATTCCACTCTAATATATAACCGAGGAACACCACTGCCAGGAAGGTCTGTTTCCCTAGTTACCAGATTGGGAAAAGCTGAAATGCTGCCGCCCTCTGGCCGTTACCTGCAACAGCAGCTTTAAAACCTGTGCTAAGGGTCACTTCATATGCACCAGTACTGGAGGGCTGTAAATGAAACCTGCCCACAAAATGTCTTGAGGGAGGTAACGGCCAAAATATTTCTAAATGTCACACATACTTCACGAAAACAATTTGAAGAGGTAAGCTGTACTCACAGTTTGAAGAAAAAAAAGGACATGCCAGAAAGCTCAATTTCAAGGGTTTATGAGACGCATGCAAATCCAACCCCAAAGAGGTATATCAGCTCACACTGGTCAGAATATACATCAACAAAAAACACTACAAACAGTAAATGCTGAAGGTGTTGTGGAGAAGTGCATACCCTCAGCTTTAAGAGGGACGTAACCTGGTAAGAGCCACTAATGAGAACAGAATGGAGGTGCCTTTGTAAAGTAAACATTTTGCTACTGTATGATCCAGCAGGCCCACTCCTGGGCCTATCACCTAAGAAGACAGAATTGGAAAGACACAGGCAGGCAAATGTGCATTGCCGCTCTATTACAATAGCCAAGACATGGAAGCAACCAAAAAGTCCATCAACAGATGAGTGGACAAAGAAGAACTGGTACATGTACAGAGGGAATATTAGCCAAGGGAAAAAAGGACACAATGCCAGGTGCAGCACCGCAGATGCGTCTAGAGGTAGTCACGCGACTCGTACTAAGTCAGAAAGAGAGAGACACATATCGTATGATATCACTTATAGGTGTTACCTAAAAATTGATACCGGTGAAGATATTTCCACAGAGAAGGGCAATCACAGATTCATTAAACAAACTTATGGTTCACCAATGGAAAGGTGTGAGGATTGGATACATTAGGATATTGGGGTTAACAGACATATACAAACACAGGTGAAATATATAATCACCAAAGACCTACGGAATACCAAGAGAAGACTACTCAACATTCTGTCATAACGTACATGGGACAAGGATCCCAGGAAGAATAGACATATGTATATGTGTAAAAGAACCACATCTTGCACACCTACAACATGCCAAACATTGTAATCAAACTTGCTGTGATGAAAAATAAAAATTAAATTAAAAAAAAACAAACAAGAAATAGTGAGACATAAATTAAAGGTGCTTTCCTGATACATTCCATTCTAAATTACAACCTAGAACACGCCCTCCATTGAGGTTCTGTTGCCCTAGTAACCGGGTTTGGTAAAGGAGAACTGCTGCCACCTTGTGGCCGTTTCACACAACAGCAGCTTTAATCCCAGCGCTAATGGTCAGTTGATATTCAAAATAATTGCAGGCCTGTAAATGACACCTCCCTGAAAAAAAATCCTGGGGTCGTATATCGATCAAAACATTCAAAAGACGTCCATATTTCAAAACGACAGTTTCAAGAGGCATAGTTTATGCACATTTCTCTTCTGTTTCTTTTACTTTCTTTCTTTTTTGTTAACAAAATGGGAATGGAAAAAGGCTGAACATCAGGAATCAATAAAGCCATGCAAATCCAGTGTACAAAAAAGTTCACCTCACAGCCGTCAGAATGGTCATCAGCCAAAAAGTCTACAAAGAATAAATGCTGAAGGGGTTTTAGAGAACCGCGTACCCTTTAGCTGCTGGTGGGATGAAACCTGGTCACAGCCAGTAGTGAGAACAGAATGGAGGTGCGTTTAAGGGTAAATATGGAGCTACCATGTGATCTGGTAGGCCCACTCATGGGCCTTTCACCTGATTAGACCAGAATCGAAAAGACACAGGCTGGCAATCCTGCACTGCAGCAACACGTACCATAGCCAAGACCTGGAAGAAACCGAAATGTCCATCAACAGAAAAATGCACCAAGAAGAAGTCGTCCATGTACACAATGGAATATTAGCCATGAAAAAGCATGGAACAGTGCCGTTGGCACCATCATAGAAGGATCTAGAGATAATCACCCAACTTGAAGTAAGAAAGAATCCGAAAGACAGACATCTTAGGACATCACTTATAGGTGTTACCTAAAATTTGATACCCATGAAATAATTTCCAAGAGACGGACACGCATAGATTCAGAAAACCAATTAATGTTTAACCAAATGGAAAGGAATAAGGAATGTATGAACTAGGACATGGGGGTTAACAGATATGCACTAATACTTATGAAATGTATAATCACAACGTGCCTATGGAATACGAAGAGAGGTCTACTCAACACCCTATAATACCATACACGGGAAAGGATCGAAAGAGGAATAGACAGATACATTGATAGGATGAACCAGAAACTGTACACCTAGGAGAATCTACATTTGTATCAAATTTGCTCTGATAATTAATAAAAATTAAATTTAATAAACAAACAACAATTTAGGAGATATAAGCTCTTGGGGGTTTGCGCTGGCACATTCCACTCTAATTTGCAGCTTACTAACACGATTTCCAGGAAAGCTCTGTTGCCCAAAAACCCAGAGTTGGAAATGTAGAAATGCTGCCGCCTTGTGGCCGTTTCCCGCAAGAGCGGCATTAAACCCACAGCTAATGGTCACTTAACATTCACAAGGACTCAGGGCTGTAAAGGACACCTGCCCTACATAATTGTGCGGAGGTAGGGAATGGCCAAAAAAATTCCAAACTGGCACATTTTTCAAGGAGATAGTATGCAGCGGTAAGTTTTACTCACTCATTTTCAAAAAAGAGGAAAATGGATAAAAGCTCAACATCAGGAATTATTAGACTCATGCAAATCTAACCTCCAAAAAGGTTTCAACTCACACATGCCAACTACCATCAGCTAAAAGTCTGCACACAACAAATGCTGAAGGGGTTTTAGAGAACTGTGTACCCTCTAGCTGCTGGTGAGATGTAAAGTGGTAACAGCCAATAATGAGAACAGAAAGGAGCTGTGTTTCAAAGTAAAAACTGAGCCACCATTCCATTCAGCAGGCCCACCGCTGAGACTCTCACCTGACAAGTCCAGAGTCGAGAAGGCACAGGCTTCAGCAGCTGCACTGCAGGAATTTTCACAATAGCCAAGACACGGAAGCAACCAAAATGTCCATCACCAGATGAGTGGAAAAAGAAGAAGTGGTCCATGTACACAATGGAATATTAGCCATGGAAAACAATGAAACACTGCTCTTGGAGGCACCATAGATGAGCCTAGAGATAATCACAGAACATGAGGTAAGTCGGAAAGCAAAAGACATACCCTATGATATCACTTATAGGCGTTATCTAACAACTGACACAAATGAACATATTTCCACAGAGAAAGACACTCACAGGCTTAGAAAACAAACTATGCTTATCTAAAAGGACAGGTGGTGGGAATGGAAAAATTAAGATTAGGGTTACCATACGTGTACAAATACCTATTAAATACATATAACAGAAAGACCGACCATATAGCAAGGGATGTCTATGGAAAACTCTGCAATAATTTACACGGGAAGTGGCTCTGTACATGAATATATATATATATATATATATATATATATATATGTTATGCACAAATGAACCAGATTGTGTACACTGAGGACAAACAGTATTCTAATCATTACCCCGATTAAAAAAACTAAAACAAGAAGTAATGTGACATAAACTTATTGGGGTTTCTCCTGGCACATTCCATTTTAATTTCCAACCTAGGAACAGGACTTCCAGAAAGGCTCTGCTGCCCTAGGAACCAGATTTGGGAATGGAGAAATGCTGCCGCCTTGTGGCCGTTTCCCAAAACAGCAGCTTTAAACCCAGTGCTAATGCTCACTAGATATTCACACTCATTACAGGCCTATGAATGACACCTGACCTCAGAAACAATCCTGGGTTCGAAAATTGACCAAGAAATTCAAAAGAGGGCAACCTTTCAGGAAGACAATTTCCAGAGGTTAACTGTACTCTCTGTTTCTTTCTGTTATTTTAACAGAACTTTAAAAAGGCGTGGAAAAATGCTGAGCACTAGGAATAATTCAAGACATGCAAATCCAAATTACAAAAAACCTATCAGCTCACACCAGTCAGAATGGCCATCAGCAAAAATTCTGCAAACAGTAAATGCTTAAGGGTTTGAGGAGAAATGCCTACCCTTGGTTCAACGTGGGACATGGTAAGAGCCAGTAAGGAAAACACAAAGGAGGTGCCTTGGAAAGGTAAATACTGAGCTACCATTCAATCAAGCATACCCACTGCTGGGCCTATCGCCTGACAGGATGAGAATCAAAACTAAACAGGCTGGGCTTCCCAGGTGGCGCAGACGTTGAGAGTCCGCCTGCCGATGCAGGGGACACTGGTTCGTGCCCCGGTCCGGGAAGATCCCACATGCCGTGGAGAGGCTGGTCCCGTGAGCTATGGCTGCTGGGCCTGTGCATCCGGAGCCTCTGCTCTGCAACGGGAGGGGCCACCGCAGTGAGAGACCCGCGTACCGCAAAAGAAATCAAAACCATAAAAAAAGATACAGGCTGAAAATCCTGCACTCCAGCAATATTTACCATAGACAACACTTGGAAGCTACGAAAATGTCCATCAACAGAGGAATGCACCAAGAACAAGTGGTCCATGTACGCAATGGAATATGACTCCAATAAAAAATATAAATTCAATTTAGAAAACAAACATAAGTAAGGAGACATCAGCATTTGGGGGTTTCTCCGGGCACATTCCACTCTAATATATAACCGAGGAACACCACTGCCAGGAAGGTCTGTTTCCCTAGTTACCAGATTGGGAAAAGCTGAAATGCTGCCGCCCTCTGGCCGTTACCTGCAACAGCAGCTTTAAAACCTGTGCTAAGGGTCACTTCATATGCACCAGTACTGGAGGGCTGTAAATGAAACCTGCCCACAAAATGCCTTGAGGGAGGTAACGGCCAAAATATTTCTAAATGTCACACATACTTCACAAAAACAATTTGAAGAGGTAAGCTGTACTCAGAGTTTGAAGAAAAAAAGGACATGCCAGAAAGCTCAATTTCAAGGGTTTATGAGACGCATGCATATCCAACCCCAAAGAGGTATATCAGCTCACACTGGTCAGAATATACATCAGCAAAAACACACTACAAACAGTAAATGCTGAAGGTGTTGTGGAGAAGTGCATACCCTCAACTTTAAGAGGGACGTAACCTGGTAAGAGCCACTAATGAGAACAGAATGGAGGTGCCTTTGTAAAGTAAACATTTTGCTACTGTATGATCCAGCAGGCCCACTCCTGGGCCTATCACCTAAGAAGACAGAATTGGAAAGACACAGGCAGGCAAATGTGCATTGCCTCGCTATTACAATAGCCAAGACATGGAAGCAACCAAAAAGTCCATCAACAGATGAGTGGACAAAGAAGAACTGGTACATGTAAAGAGGGAATATTAGCCAAGGGAAAAAAGGACACAATGCCATGTGCAGCACCGTATGAGTCTAGAGGTAGTCACGCGACTCGTACTAAGTCAGAAAGAGAGAGACACATATCGTATGATATCACTTATAGGTGTTACCTAAAAATTGATACCGGTGAAGATATTTCCACAGAGAAGGGCAGTCACAGATTCATTAAACAAACTTATGGTTCACCAATGGAAAGGCGTGAGGATTGGATACATTAGGATATTGGGGTTAACAGACATATACAAACACAGGTGAACTATATAATCACCAAAGACCTACGGAATACCAAGCGAAGACTACTCAACATTCTGTCATAACGTACATGGGACAAGGATCCCAGGAAGAATAGACATATGTATAAGTGTAAAAGAACCACATCTTGCACACCTACAACATGCCAAACATTGTAATCAAACTTGCTGTGATGAAAAATAAAAATTAAATTAAAAAAACAAACAAGAAATAGTGAGACATAAATTGAAGGGGCTTTCCTGATACATTCCATTCTAAATTACAACCTAGAACAGGACTGCCATTGAGGTTCTGGTGCCCTAGTAACCGGGTTTGGTAAAGGAGAACTGCTGCCACCTTGTGGCCGTTTCACACAACAGCAGCTTTAATCCCAGCACTAATGGTCAGTTGATATTCAAAATAATTGCAGGCCTGTAAGTGACACCTCCCTGAAAAAAAATCTTGGGGCCGTATATCGATCAAAACATTCAAAAGACGTCCATATTTCAAAACGACAGTTTCAAGAGGCATAGTTTATGCACATTTCTCTTCTGTTTCTTTTACTTTCTTTCTTGTTAACAAAATGGGAATGGAAAAAGGCTGAACATCAGGAATCAATAAAGCCATGCAAATCCAGTGTACAAAAAAGTTCACCTCACAGCCGTCAGAATGGTCATCAGCCAAAAAGTCTACAAAGAATAAATGCTGAAGGGGTTTTAGAGAACTGCATACCCTTTAGCTGCTGGTGGGATGAAACCTGGTCACAGCCAGTAGTGAGAACAGAATGGAGGTGCGTTTAAGGGTAAATATGGAGCTACCATGTGATCTGGTAGGCCCACTCATGGGCCTTTCACCTGATTAGACCAGAATCGAAAAGACACAGGCTGGCAATCCTGCACTGCAGCAACACGTACCATAGCCAAGACCTGGAAGAAACCGAAATATCCATCAACAGAAAAATGCACCAAGAAGAAGTCGTCCATGTACACAATGGAATATTAGCCATGAAAAAGCATGGAACAGTGCCGTTGGCACCATCATAGAAGGATCTAGAGATAATCACCCAACTTGAAGTAAGAAAGAATCTGAAAGACAGACATCTTAGGACATCACTTATAGGTGTTACCTAAAATTTGATACCCATGAAATAATTTCCAAGAGACGGACACGCATAGATTCAGAAAACCAATTAATGTTTAACCAAATGGAAAGGAATAAGGAATGTATGAACTAGGACATGGGGGTTAACAGATATGCACTAATACTTATGAAATGTATAATCACAACGTGCCTATGGAATACGAAGAGAGGTCTACTCAACACCCTATAATACCATACACGAGAAAGGATCGAAAGAGGAATAGACAGATACATTGATAGGATGAACCAAAAACTGTACACCTAGGAGAATCTACATTCTTATCAAATTTGCTCTGATAATTAATAAAAATTAAATTCAATAAACAAACAACAATTTAGGAGATATAAGCTCTTGGGGGTTTGCGCTGGCACATTCCACTCTAATTTGCAGCTTACTAACACGATTTCCAGGAAAGCTCTGTTGCCCAAAAACCCAGAGTTGGAAATGTAGAAATGCTGCCGCCTTGTGGCCGTTTCCCGCAAGAGCGGCATTAAACCCACAGCTAATGGTCACTTAACATTCACAAGGACTCAGGGCTGTAAAGGACACCTGCCCTACATAATTGTGCGGAGGTAGGGAATGGCCAAAAAAATTCCAAACTGGCACATTTTTCAAGGAGATAGTATGCAGCGGTAAGTTTTGCTCACTCATTTTCAAAAAAGAGGAAAATGGATAAAAGCTCAACATCAGGAATTATTAGACTCATGCAAATCTAACCTCCAAAAAGGTTTCAACTCACACATGCCAACTACCATCAGCTAAAAGTCTGCAAACAACAAATGCTGAAGGGGTTTTAGAGGACTGTGTACCCTCTAGCTGCTGGTGAGATGTAAAGTGGTAACAGCCAATAATGAGAACAGAAAGGAGCTGTGTTTCAAAGTAAAAATTGAGCCACCATTCCATTCAGCAGGCCCACCGCTGAGACTCTCACCTGACAAGTCCAGAGTCGAGAAGGCACAGGCTTCAGCAGCTGCACTGCAGGAATTTTCACAATAGCCAAGACACGGAAGCAACCAAAATGTCCATCACCAGATGAGTGGAAAAAGAAGAAGTGATCCATGTACACAATGGAATATTAGCCATGGAAAACAATGAAACACTGCTCTTTGAGGCACCATAGATGAGCCTAGAGATAATCACAGAACATGAGGTAAGTCGGAAAGCAAAAGACATATCCTATGATATCACTTATAGGCGTTATCTAACAACTGACACAAATGAACATATTTCCACAGAGAAAGACACTCACAGGCTTAGAAAACAAACTATGCTTATGTAAAAGGACAGGTGGGGGAATGGAAAAATTAAGATTAGGGTTACCATACATGTACAAATACCTATTAAATACATATAACAGAAAGACCGACCATATAGCAAGGGATGTCTATGGAAAACTCTGCAATAATTTACACGGGAAGTGGCTCTGTACATGAATATATATATATATATGTTATGCACAAATGAACCAGATTGTGTACACTGAGGACAAACAGAATTCTAATCATTACCCCGATTAAAAAAACTAAAACAAGAAGTAATGTGACATAAACTTATTGGGGTTTCTCCTGGCACATTCCATTTTAATTTCCAACCTAGGAACAGGACTTCCAGAAAGGCTCTGCTGCCCTAGGAACCAGATTTGGGAATGGAGAAATGCTGCCGCCTTGTGGCCGTTTCCCAAAACAGCAGCTTTAAACCCAGTGCTAATGCTCACTAGATATTCACACTCATTACAGGCCTATGAATGACACCTGACCTCAGAAACAATCCTGGGTTCGAAAATTGACCAAAAAATTCAAAAGAGGGCAACCTTTCAGGAAGACAATTTCCAGAGGTTAACTGTACTCTCTGTTTCTTTCTGTTATTTTAACAGAACTTTAAAAAGGTGTGGAAAAATGCTGAACACTAGGAATAATTCAAGACATGCAAATCCAAATTACAAAAAACCTATCAGCTCACACCAGTCAGAATGGCCATCAGCAAAAATTCTGCAAACAGTAAATGCTGAAGGGTTTGAGGAGAAATGCCTACCCTTGGTTCAACGTGGGACATGGTAAGAGCCAGTAAGGAAAACACAAAGGAGGTGCCTTGGAAAGGTAAATACTGAGCTACCATTCAATCAAGCATACCCACTGCTGGGCCTATCGCCTGACAGGATGAGAATCAAAACTAAACAGGCTGGGCTTCCCTGGTGGCGCAGACGTTGAGAGTCCGCCTGCCGATGCAGGGGACACGGGTTCGTGCCCCGGTCTGGGAAGATCCCACATGCCGTGGAGAGGCTGGTCCCGTGAGCTATGGCTGCTGGGCCTGTGCATCCGGAGCCTCTGCTCTGCAATGGGAGGGGCCACCGCAGTGAGAGGCCCGCGTACCGCAAAAGAAATCAAAACCATAAAAAAAGATACAGGCTGAAAATCCTGCACTCCAGCAATATTTACCATAGACAACACTTGGAAGCTACGAAAATGTCCATCAACAGAGGAATGCACCAAGAACAAGTGGTCCATGTACGCAATGGAATATGACTCCAATAAAAAATATAAATTCAATTTAGAAAACAAACATAAGTAAGGAGACATCAGCATTTGGGGGTTTATCCGGGCACATTCCACTCTAATATATAACCGAGGAACACCACCGCCAGGAAGGTCTGTTTCCCTAGTTACAAGATTGGGAAAAGCTGAAATGCTGCCGCCCTCTGGCCGTTACCTGCAACAGCAGCTTTAAAACCGGTGCTAAGGGTCACTTCATATGCACCAGTACTGGAGGGCTGTAAATGAAACCTGCCCACAAAATGTCTTGAGGGAGGTAACGGCCAAAATATTTCTAAATGTCACACATACTTCACGAAAACAATTTGAAGAGGTAAGCTGTACTCACAGTTTGAAGAAAAAAAAGGACATGCCAGAAAGCTCAATTTCAAGGGTTTATGAGACGCATGCAAATCCAACCCCAAAGAGGTATATCAGCTCACACTGGTCAGAATATACATCAGCAAAAAAACACTACAAACAGTAAATGCTGAAGGTGTTGTGGAGAAGTGCATACCCTCAGCTTTAAGAGGGACGTAACCTGGTAAGAGCCACTAATGAGAACAGAATGGAGGTGCCTTTGTAAAGTAAACATTTTGCTACTGTATGATCCAGCAGGCCCACTCCTGGGCCTATCACCTAAGAAGACAGAATTGGAAAGACACAGGCAGGCAAATGTGCATTGCCGCTCTATTACAATAGCCAAGACATGGAAGCAACCAAAAAGTCCATCAACAGATGAGTGGACAAAGAAGAACTGGTACATGTACAGAGGGAATATTAGCCAAGGGAAAAAAGGACACAATGCCAGGTGCAGCACCGTAGATGCGTCTAGAGGTAGTCACGCGACTCGTACTAAGTCAGAAAGAGAGAGACACATATCGTATGATATCACTTATAGGTGTTACCTAAAAATTGATACCGGTGAAGATATTTCCACAGAGAAGGGCAATCACAGATTCATTAAACAAACTTATGGTTCACCAATGGAAAGGTGTGAGGATTGGATACATTAGGATATTGGGGTTAACAGACATATACAAACACAGGTGAACTATATAATCACCAAAGACCTACGGAATACCAAGAGAAGACTACTCAACATTCTGTCATAACGTACATGGGACAAGGATCCCAGGAAGAATAGACATATGTATATGTATAAAAGAATTACACCTTGCACACCTACAACATGCCAAACATTGTAATCACACTTGCTGTGATGAAAAATAAAAATTAAATTAAAAAAACAAACAAGAAATAGTGAGACATAAATTGAAGGGGCTTTCCTGATACATTCCATTCTAAATTACAACCTAGGACACGACTTCCATTGAGGTTCTGTTGCCCTAGTAACCGGGTTTGGTAAAGGAGAACTGCTGCCACCTTGTGGCCGTTTCACACAACAGCAGCTTTAATCCCAGCGCTAATGGTCAGTTGATATTCAAAATAATTGCAGGCCTGTAAATGACACCTCCCTGAAAAAAAATCCTGGGGTGGTATATCGATCATAACATTCAACAGACGTCCATATTTCAAAACGACAGTTTCAAGAGGCATAGTTTATGCACATTTCTCTTCTGTTTCTTTTACTTTCTTTCTTTTTTGTTAACAAAATGGGAATGGAAAAAGGCTGAACATCAGGAATCAATAAAGCCATGCAAATCCAGTGTACAAAAAAGTTCACCTCACAGCCGTCAGAATGGTCATCAGCCAAAAAGTCTACAAAGAATAAATGCTGAAGGGGTTTTAGAGAACTGCATACCCTTTAGCTGCTGGTGGGATGAAACCTGGTCACAGCCAGTAGTGAGAACAGAATGGAGGTGCGTTTAAGGGTAAATATGGAGCTACCATGTGATCTGGTAGGCCCACTCATGGGCCTTTCACCTGATTAGACCAGAATCGAAAAGACACAGGCTGGCAATCCTGCACTGCAGCAACACGTACCATAGCCAAGACATGGAAGAAACCGAAATGTCCATCAACAGAAAAATGCACCAAGAAGAAGTCGTCCATGTACACAATGGAATATTAGCCATGAAAAAGCATGGAACAGTGCCGTTGGCACCATCATAGAAGGATCTAGAGATAATCACCCAACATGAAGTAAGAAAGAATCCGAAAGACAGACATCTTAGGACATCACTTATAGGTTTTACCTAAAATTTGATACCCATGAAATAATTTCCAAGAGACGGACACGCATAGATTCAGAAAACCAATTAATGTTTAACCAAATGGAAAGGAATAAGGAATGTATGAACTAGGACATGGGGGTTAACAGATATGCACTAATACTTATGAAATGTATAATCACAACGTGCCTATGGAATACGAAGAGAGGTCTACTCAACACCCTATAATAACACAAACGGGAAAGGATCGTAAGAGGAATAGACAGATACATTGATAGGATGAACCAGAAACTGTACACCTAGGAGAATCTACATTTGTATCAAATTTGCTCTGATAATTAATAAAAATTAAATTTAATAAACAAACAACAATTTAGGAGATATAAGCTCTTGGGGGTTTGCGCTGGCACATTCCACTCTAATTTGCAGCTTACTAACACGATTTCCAGGAAAGCTCTGTTGCCCAAAAACCCAGAGTTGGAAATGTAGAAATGCTGCCGCCTTGTGGCCGTTTCCCGCAAGAGCGGCATTAAACCCACAGCTAATGGTCACTTAACATTCACAAGGACTCAGGGCTGTAAAGGACACCTGCCCTACATAATTGTGCGGAGGTAGGGTATGGCCGAAAAAATTCCAAACTGGCACATTTTTCACGGAGATAGTATGCAGGGGTAAGTTTTACTCACTCATTTTCAAAAAAGAGGAAAATGGATAAAAGCTCAACATCAGGAATTATTAGACTCATGCAAATCTAACCTCCAAAAAGGTTTCAACTCACACATGCCAACTACCATCAGCTAAAAGTCTGCACACAACAAATGCTGAAGGGGTTTTAGAGAACTGTGTACCCTCTAGCTGCTGGTGAGATGTAAAGTGGTAACAGCCAATAATGAGAACAGAAAGGAGCTGTGTTTCAAAGTAAAAATTGAGCCACCATTCCATTCAGCAGGCCCACCACTGAGACTCTCACCTGACAAGTCCAGAGTCGAGAAGGCACAGGCTTCAGCAGCTGCACTGCAGGAATTTTCACAATAGCCAAGACACGGAAGCAACCAAAATGTCCATCACCAGATGAGTGGAAAAAGAAGAAGTGGTCCATGTACACAATGGACTATTAGCCATGGAAAACAATGAAACACTGCTCTTTGAGGCACCATAGATGAGCCTAGAGATAATCACAGAACATGAGGTAAGTCGGAAAGCAAAAGACATATCCTATGATATCACTTATAGGCATTATCTAACAACTGACACAAATGAACATATTTCCACAGAGAAAGACACTCACAGGCTTAGAAAACAAACTATGCTTATCTAAAAGGACAGGTGGGGGAATGGAAAAATTAAGATTAGGGTTACCATACGTGTACAAATACCTATTAAATACATATAACAGAAAGACCGACCATATAGCAAGGGATGTCTATGGAAAACTCTGCAATAATTTACACGGGAAGTGGCTCTGTACATGAATATATATATATATATATATATATATATATATATATATATATATATATATGTTATGCACAAATGAACCTGATTGTGTACACTGAGGACAAACTGTATTCTAAACATTACCCCGATTAAAAAAACTAAAACAAGAAGTAATGTGACATAAACTTATTGGGGTTTCTCCTGGCACATTCCATTTTAATTTACAACCTAGGAACAGGACTTCCAGAAAGGCTCTGCTGCCCTAGGAACCAGATTTGGGAATGGAGAAATGCTGCCGCCTTGTGGCCGTTTCCCAAAACAGCAGCTTTAAACCCAGTGCTAATGCTCACTAGATATTCACACTCATTACAGGCCTATGAATGACACCTGACCTCAGAAACAATCCTGGGTTCGAAAATTGACCAAAACATTCAAAAGAGGGCAACCTTTCAAGAAGACAATTTCCAGAGGTTAATTGTACTCTGTTTCTTTCTGTTATTTTAACAGAACTTTAAAAAGGCGTGGAAAACTGCTGAACACTAGGAATAATTCAAGACATGCAAATACAAATTACAAAAAACCTATCAGCTCACACCAGTCAGAATGGCCATCAGCAAAAATTCTGCAAACAGTAAATGCTGAAGGGTTTGAGGAGAAACGCCTAACCTTGGTTCAACGTGGGACATGGTAAGAGCCAGTAAGGAAAACACAAAGGAGGTGCCTTGGAAAGATAAATACTGAGCTACCATTCAATCAAGCATACCCACTGCTGGGCCTATCGCCTGACAGGATGAGAATCAAAACTAAACAGGCTGGGCTTCCCTGGTGGCGCAGACATTGAGAGTCCGCCTGCCGATGCAGGGGACACGGGTTCGTGCCCCGGTCCTGGAAGATCCCACATGCCTTGGAGAGGCTGGTCCCGTGAGCAATGGCTGCTGGGCCTGTGCATCCGGAGCCTCGGCTCTGCAACGGGAGGGGCCACCGCGGTGAAAGGCCCGCGTACTGCAAAGAAATCAAAACCATAATAAAAGATACAGGCTAGGGCTTCCCTGGTGGCGCAGTGATTGAGAGTCCGCCTGCCGATGCAGGGGACACGGGTTCGTGCCCCGATCCCGGAAGATCCCACATGCCGCGGAGCGGCTGGGCCCGCGAGCCATGGCCGCGGAGCCTGTGTGTTCGGAGCCTGTGCTCCGCAACGGGAGAGGCCACAGCAGTGAGAGGCCCGCGTACAGCAAAAAAAAAAAAAAAAAAGATACAGGCTGAAAATCCTGCACTCCAGCAATATTTACCATAGACAACACTTGGAAGCTTCGAAAATGTCCATCAACAGAGGAATGCACCAAGAAAACAACAGAGCTACAGAGCCAAGGGCACTTCCAGTCTAGGGAATATACCTTGGGAAAACTGAAAATCAATAAGACAGAGCCACCCCCAAATTTAGGGCTGCACTGCTTAAAGGAACCTCAACTTGGGTACACCTTAAATATCCCAGGAAATATAAAAATGGTTCAAAAAATTGTGGAACTTACATACGATGGAATATCCCTCAGACATGAAATCAATGTCATAAGACCAGTAGCAGCAAAATGAGTGGATTCAGGTACGATGATTCTAAGTGAAATATGTCACACAGAAAAAGAAACTTATCATAAGATATCACTTAAGAAGATCCTCTAAACATGGCTACACATGAACTGAGTTAGGAAAGAGAACAGAGTCTCACATTTAGAAAACACTCTTATGCCTGCCTAAGGGGGAAGGAGAGGTGGGGTGATGCATCAAACCAGAGTTTGATATAAGCACAGGTACCGTTCCAAAAACCAACTATGCAATAGACAAGACCTACACCTTCCTCAGTGAAAGGGACTCACAACCCCATATTTCCTGCAGAGGAATAGATCTGACTAGTAAGAATCTTAAAACCTATGTATTCATATGTCTCCTTAAGGGAAACAAGTGTGTCTAGACTGGCATAAACATGGCAGCGAGAATGAGCTCAAACCCACTATAAAAAGGAATTTCAAAAACAAAACAAAGAAACAGGGAAATTCTTTACAATTCCTTCAGGGTCTCTGATGCAACCTGGAATGACATTATCTAACAATGACAGCTGGATATGGCATGATGCTGGACACTTGGGACTGAGAGGATTGGTGAGACTGGGTGAGCAAACGCAGAGCATTTAAAGCAGTAATGCATGGCACCCATTCCATGGCTCCCAACTCTCCAGGTTGAAGGGAATATTACTACAGGTATAACATGTACGGGAAACCTAGAGAGTGGACACACTGTCAATACGAAAGGTTTCTAAAACTCAACGAAGAGTCCCACTCCTGGTGCTCCGCTTTGACTTTCCTACTGCTTTACTATCAATCTCCCAACTTGGAGAGACAGCCCCTTTAACCTCCTGGTTCGCACAGGTTGCCAATTTGGAAGAGGATGAAAGGGAAGAGGGAGAACCAATGAGAGAGTAGATGTTAGGCATTTGGATGGGCACATGTCACTCTAATTTCCCGGCAGGAAGAAGAATCAACCAAAGTCGCAGCCATCCACCGGGAACCAGTATAGGTCCTGAACCAAAATTTTGGACTTGCGTTCAGCTCACAAAAAACGAGTTGAAAAATGGAGCTCAGGGGCACATTCAATTCACAAACTGGCAGAGAAATAAACGACAACTATCGTCTAAAAATCTGTTGAGGGAAGGCAACGAGGCGGACTCGAAAGCGAGGCAAAATAGCAGGAAACAGATTTCAAGAGGTACGTTGGAATCGCCTGTAAAGCACAGGAAGAGGGGCACAACATCGACAATGATGCACCTGGCCAAAAAGGGCGTATGCGTTTTCACCTGAATATATTCAGGACAAAACGCATATACCCTTTTTGGCCAAGCAAGCAAGCGGGCAATGCAAATCTGCACTACAAAGAAGTATCACTTCCCACCGGTCCAAATGGACATCCACAAAATGTGTAAAAACCAGAAAGGCAAGACAGGCCCTGGAGAAGAGGGAACCTTGTTATGCTGATGGGCGGGATGTAAGTTCCCAACTGCCTCACTGGAGGAGTGCATTGT
Organism: Mesoplodon mirus; assembly: GCF_964341445.2. NCBI lineage: Eukaryota > Metazoa > Chordata > Mammalia > Artiodactyla > Ziphiidae > Mesoplodon > Mesoplodon mirus. The sequence goes on from NW_028295304.1 coordinate 243,259, forward strand.
GTTCCCTAAAACAAGTAAACAACAGAGCTACAGAGCCAAGGGCACTTCCACTCTAGGGAATATAACTTGGGAAAACTGAAAATCAATAAGACAGGGCCACCCCAAATTTAGGGCTGCACTGCTTACAAGAACCTCAACTTGGGTACACCTTAAATATCCCAAGAAATATAAAAATGGTTCCAAAAATTGTGGAATTTACGTACGATGGTATATCCCTCAGCCATGAAATCAATGTCATAAGACCAGTAGCAGCAAAATGAGTGGATTCAGGTACGATGATTCTAAGTGAAATAAGTCACACAGAAAAAGAAACTTATCATAAGATATCACTTAGGAAGATCCTGTAAACATGGCTACACATGAACTGAGTTAGGCAAGAGAACAGAGTCTCACATTTAGAAAACACTCTTATGCCTGCTTAAGGGGGAAGGAGAGGTGGGGTGATGCATCAAACCAGAGTTTGATATAGGCACAGGTACCGTTCCAAAAACCAACTATGGAATAGACAAGACCTACACCTTCCTCAGTGAAAGGGACTCAAAACCCCATATTTCCCGCAGAGGAATAGATCTGACTAGTAAGAATCTTAAAACCTATGTATTGATATGTCTCCGTAAGGGAATCAAGTGTGTCTAGACCGGCATAAACATGACAGCGAGAATCAGCTCAAACCCACTCTAGAAAGGAATTTCAAAAACAAAACAAAGAAACAGGGAAATTCTTTACAATTCCTTCAGGGTCTCTGATGCAACCTGGAATGACCCTCTCTACAATGACAGCTGGATGTGGCATGAGGCTGGACCCTTGGGACTGAGAGGATTGGTGAGACTGGGTGAGCAAATGCAGACCCTTTAATGCAGTAATGCATGGCACCCATTCCATGGGTCCCAACTCTCCAGGTTGAAGGGAATATTACTACAGCTATAACATGTAAGGGAAACCTAGAGAATGGACACACTGTAAACATGAAAGGTTTCTAAAACTCAATGAATAATCCCTCCCCTGGTGCTCCGGTTGGATTTTCCAACTGCTTTACTATCAATCTCCCAACTTGGAGATACAGCCCCTTTAACCTCCTGGTTCGCACAGGTTGCCAATTTGGCAGAGGATGAAAGGGAAGAGGGAGAACCAATGAGAGAGTAGCTGTTAGGCATTTGGATGGGCACATGTCACTCTAATTTCCAGGCAGGAAGAAGAATTAACCAAAGTCTCAGCCACCCACCAGGAACCAGTATAGGTCCTGAACCAAAATTTTGGACTTGCGTTCAGCTCACAAAAAACGAGTTGAAAAATGGAGCTCAGGGGCACAGCAACTCACAAACTGGCAGAGTAATAAAGGACAACTATCGTCCAAAAATCTGTTGAGGGAAGGCAACGAGGCGGACTCGAAGGTGAGGCAGAATAGCAGGAAACAGATTTCAAGAGGTACGTTGGCATCGCCTGTAAAGCACAGGAAGAGGGGCACAACTTCGACAATGATGCACTTGGCCAAAAAGGGCGTATGCGTTTTCTCCTGAATATATTCAGGAGAAAACGCATACGCCCTTTTTGGCCAAGCAAGCAAGGGGGCAAGGCAAATCTGCACAACAAAGAAGTATCACTTCCCACCGGTCCAAAGGGACATCCACAAAATGTGTAAAAACCAGAAAGGCAAGACAGGCCCTGGAGAACAGGGAGCCTTGTTATGCTGATGGGCGGGATGTAAGTTGCCAAATGCCTCACTGGATGGGTGCATTGTGTTCCCTAAAACAAGTAAACAACAGAGCTACAGAGCCAACGGCACTTCCAGTCTAGGGAATATACCTTGGGAAAACTGAAAATCAGTAAGACAGAGCCACCCCCAAATATAGGGCTGCACTGCTTACAAGAACCTCAACTTGGGTACACCTTAAATATCCCAGGAAATATAAAAATGGTTCAAAAAATTGTGGAACTTATGTACGATGGAATATCCCTCAGCCATGAAATCAATGTCATAAGACCAGTAGCAGCAAAATGAGTGGATTCAGGTACGATGATTCTAAGTGAAATAAGTCACACAGAAAAAGAAACTTATCATAAGATATCACTTAGGAAGATCCTGTAAACATGGCTACACATGAACTGAGTTAGGCAAGAGAACAGAGTCTCACATTTAGAAAACACTCTTATGCCTGCTTAAGGGGGAAGGAGAGGTGGGGTGATGCATCAAACCAGAGTTTGATATAAGCACAGGTACCGTTCCAAAAACCAACTATGGAATAGACAAGACCTACACCTTCCTCAGTGAAAGGGACTCAAAACCCCATATTTCCCGCAGAGGAATAGATCTGACTAGTAAGAATCTTAAAACCTATGTATTGATATGTCTCCGTAAGGGAATCAAGTGCGTCTAGACTGGCATAAACATGGCAGTGAGAATCAGCTCAAACCCACTCTAAAAAGGAATTTCAAAAACAAAACAAAGAAACAGGGAAATTCTTTACAATTCCTTCAGGGTCTCTGATGCAACCTGGCATGACCCTATCTACAATGACAGCTGGATGTGGCATGAGGCTGGACACTTGGGACTGAGAGGATTGGTGAGATTGGGTGAGCAAATTCAGACCCTTTAAAGCAGTAATGCATGGCACCCATTCCATGGGTCCCAACTCTCCAGGTTGAAGGGAATATTACTACAGCTATAACATGTACGGGAAACCTAGAGAATGGACACACTGTAAACATGAAAGGTTTCTAAAACTCAACGAATAGTCCCTCTCCTGGTGCTCCGGTTTGACTTTCCAACTGCTTTACTATCAATCTCTCAACATGGAGAGAGAGCCCCTTTGACGTCCTGGTTCGCACAGGTTGCCAATTTGGCAGAGTATGAAAGGGAAGAGGGAGAACCAATGAGAGAGTAGCTGTTAGTCCTTTGCATGGGCACATGACACTCTAATTTCCCAGCAGGAAGAAGAATTAACCAATGTCTCAGCCACCCACCGGGAACCAGTATAGGTCCTGAACTAAAATTTTGGACTTGCGTTCACCTCACAGAAAACGAGTTGAATAATGGAGCTCATGGGCACAGCAATTCACAAACTGGCAGAGTAATCAAGGCCAACTATCGTCCAAAAATCTGTTGAGGGAAGACAACGAGGCGGACTCGAATGCGAGGCAGAATAGCAGGAAACAGATTTCAAGAGTTACGTTGGAATCGCCTGTAAAGCGCAGGAAGTGGGGCACAACTTCGACAATGATGCACTTGGCCAAAAAGGGCGTATGCGTTTTCTCCTGAATATATTCAGGAGAAAACGCATACGCCCTTTTTGGCCAAGCAAGCAAGCTGGCAATGCAAATCTGCATTACAAAGAAGTATCACTTCCCACCGGTCAAAAGGGACATCCACAAAATGTGTAAAAACCAGAAAAGCAAGACAGGCCCTGGAGAACAGGGAGCCTTGTTATGCTGATGTACGGAATGTAAGTTGCCAAATGCCTCACTGGAGGGGTGCATTGTGTTCCCTAAAACAAGTAAACAACAGAGCTACAGATCCAAGGGCACTTCCAGTCTAGGGAATATACCTTGGGAAAACTGAAAATCAAAAAGACAGAGCCACCCCCAAATTTAGGGCTGCACTGCTTACAAGAATCTCAACTTGGGTACACCTTAAATATCCCAGGAAATATAAAAATGGTTCAAAAAATTGTGGAACTTATGTACGATGGAATATCCCTCAGCCATGAAATCAATGTCATAAGACCAGTAGCAGCAAAATGAGTGGATTCAGGTACGATGATTCTAAGTGAAATAAGTCACACAGAAAACGAAACTTATCATAAGATATCACTTAGGAAGATCCTGTAAACATGGCTACACATGAACTGAGTTAGGAAAGAGAACAGAGTCTCACATTTAGAAAACACTCTTATGCCTGCTTAAGGGGGAAGGAGAGGTGGGGTGATGCATCAACCAGAGTTTGATGTAAGCAGAGGTACCGTTCCAAAAACCAACTATGGAATAGACAAGACCTACACCTTGTCAGTGAAAGGGACTCAAAACCCCATATTTCCCGCAAAGGAATAGATCTGACTAGTAAGTATCTTAAAACATATGTATTGATATGTCTCCGTAAGGGAATCAAGTGTGTCTAGACTGGCATAAACATGGCATCAAGAATCAGCTCAAACCCTCTATAAAAAGGACCTTCAAATACAAAACAAAGAAACAGGGAAATTCTTTACAGTTCCTTCAGGGTCTCTGATTCAACCTGGAATGACCCTCTCTACAATGACACCTGGATGTGGCATGAGGCTGGACACTTGGGACTGAGAGGATTTGTGAGACTGGGTGAGAAAATGCAGAACCTTAAAGCAGTAATGCATGGCACCCATTCCATGGGTCCCAACTCTCAAGGTTGAAGGGAATATTACTACAGCTATAACATGTACGGGAATCCTAGAGAATGGACACACTGTGAATATGAAAGGTTTCTAAAACTCAACGAATAGTCCCACTCCTGGTGCTCCTGTTTGACTTTCCAACTGCTTTACTATCAATCTCCCAACTTGGAGAGACAGCCCCTTTAACCTCCTGGTTCGCACAGGTTGCCAATTTGGCAGAGGATGAAAGGGAAGAGGGAGAACCAATGAGAGAGTAGCTGTTAGGCATTTGGATGGGCACATGTCACTCTAATTTCCAGGCAGGAAGAAGAATTAACCAAAGTCTCAGCCACCCACCAGGAACCAGTATAGGTCCTGAACCAAAATTTTGGACTTGCGTTCAGCTCACAAAAAACGAGTTGAAAAATGGAGCTCAGGGGCACAGCAACTCACAAACTGGCAGAGTAATAAAGGACAACTATCGTCCAAAAATCTGTTGAGGGAAGGCAACGAGGCGGACTCGAAGGTGAGGCAGAATAGCAGGAAACAGATTTCAAGAGGTACGTTGGCATCGCCTGTAAAGCACAGGAAGAGGGGCACAACTTCGACAATGATGCACTTGGCCAAAAAGGGCGTATGCGTTTTCTCCTGAATATATTCAGGAGAAAACGCATACGCCCTTTTTGGCCAAGCAAGCAAGGGGGCAAGGCAAATCTGCACAACAAAGAAGTATCACTTCCCACCGGTCCAAAGGGACATCCACAAAATGTGTAAAAACCAGAAAGGCAAGACAGGCCCTGGAGAACAGGGAGCCTTGTTATGCTGATGGGCGGGATGTAAGTTGCCAAATGCCTCACTGGATGGGTGCATTGTGTTCCCTAAAACAAGTAAACAACAGAGCTACAGAGCCAACGGCACTTCCAGTCTAGGGAATATACCTTGGGAAAACTGAAAATCAGTAAGACAGAGCCACCCCCAAATATAGGGCTGCACTGCTTACAAGAACCTCAACTTGGGTACACCTTAAATATCCCAGGAAATATAAAAATGGTTCAAAAAATTGTGGAACTTATGTACGATGGAATATCCCTCAGCCATGAAATCAATGTCATAAGACCAGTAGCAGCAAAATGAGTGGATTCAGGTACGATGATTCTAAGTGAAATAAGTCACACAGAAAAAGAAACTTATCATAAGATATCACTTAGGAAGATCCTGTAAACATGGCTACACATGAACTGAGTTAGGCAAGAGAACAGAGTCTCACATTTAGAAAACACTCTTATGCCTGCTTAAGGGGGAAGGAGAGGTGGGGTGATGCATCAAACCAGAGTTTGATATAAGCACAGGTACCGTTCCAAAAACCAACTATGGAATAGACAAGACCTACACCTTCCTCAGTGAAAGGGACTCAAAACCCCATATTTCCCGCAGAGGAATAGATCTGACTAGTAAGAATCTTAAAACCTATGTATTGATATGTCTCCGTAAGGGAATCAAGTGCGTCTAGACTGGCATAAACATGGCAGTGAGAATCAGCTCAAACCCACTCTAAAAAGGAATTTCAAAAACAAAACAAAGAAACAGGGAAATTCTTTACAATTCCTTCAGGGTCTCTGATGCAACCTGGCATGACCCTATCTACAATGACAGCTGGATGTGGCATGAGGCTGGACACTTGGGACTGAGAGGATTGGTGAGATTGGGTGAGCAAATTCAGACCCTTTAAAGCAGTAATGCATGGCACCCATTCCATGGGTCCCAACTCTCCAGGTTGAAGGGAATATTACTACAGCTATAACATGTACGGGAAACCTAGAGAATGGACACACTGTAAACATGAAAGGTTTCTAAAACTCAACGAATAGTCCCTCTCCTGGTGCTCCGGTTTGACTTTCCAACTGCTTTACTATCAATCTCTCAACATGGAGAGAGAGCCCCTTTGACCTCCTGGTTCGCACAGGTTGCCAATTTGGCAGAGTATGAAAGGGAAGAGGGAGAACCAATGAGAGAGTAGCTGTTAGTCCTTTGCATGGGCACATGACACTCTAATTTCCCAGCAGGAAGAAGAATTAACCAATGTCTCAGCCACCCACCGGGAACCAGTATAGGTCCTGAACTAAAATTTTGGACTTGCGTTCACCTCACAGAAAACGAGTTGAATAATGGAGCTCATGGGCACAGCAATTCACAAACTGGCAGAGTAATCAAGGCCAACTATCGTCCAAAAATCTGTTGAGGGAAGACAACGAGGCGGACTCGAATGCGAGGCAGAATAGCAGGAAACAGATTTCAAGAGTTACGTTGGAATCGCCTGTAAAGCGCAGGAAGTGGGGCACAACTTCGACAATGATGCACTTGGCCAAAAAGGGCGTATGCGTTTTCTCCTGAATATATTCAGGAGAAAACGCATACGCCCTTTTTGGCCAAGCAAGCAAGCTGGCAATGCAAATCTGCATTACAAAGAAGTATCACTTCCCACCGGTCAAAAGGGACATCCACAAAATGTGTAAAAACCAGAAAAGCAAGACAGGCCCTGGAGAACAGGGAGCCTTGTTATGCTGATGTACGGAATGTAAGTTGCCAAATGCCTCACTGGAGGGGTGCATTGTGTTCCCTAAAACAAGTAAACAACAGAGCTACAGATCCAAGGGCACTTCCAGTCTAGGGAATATACCTTGGGAAAACTGAAAATCAAAAAGACAGAGCCACCCCCAAATTTAGGGCTGCACTGCTTACAAGAATCTCAACTTGGGTACACCTTAAATATCCCAGGAAATATAAAAATGGTTCAAAAAATTGTGGAACTTATGTACGATGGAATATCCCTCAGCCATGAAATCAATGTCATAAGACCAGTAGCAGCAAAATGAGTGGATTCAGGTACGATGATTCTAAGTGAAATAAGTCACACAGAAAACGAAACTTATCATAAGATATCACTTAGGAAGATCCTGTAAACATGGCTACACATGAACTGAGTTAGGAAAGAGAACAGAGTCTCACATTTAGAAAACACTCTTATGCCTGCTTAAGGGGGAAGGAGAGGTGGGGTGATGCATCAACCAGAGTTTGATGTAAGCAGAGGTACCGTTCCAAAAACCAACTATGGAATAGACAAGACCTACACCTTGTCAGTGAAAGGGACTCAAAACCCCATATTTCCCGCAAAGGAATAGATCTGACTAGTAAGTATCTTAAAACATATGTATTGATATGTCTCCGTAAGGGAATCAAGTGTGTCTAGACTGGCATAAACATGGCATCAAGAATCAGCTCAAACCCTCTATAAAAAGGACCTTCAAATACAAAACAAAGAAACAGGGAAATTCTTTACAGTTCCTTCAGGGTCTCTGATTCAACCTGGAATGACCCTCTCTACAATGACACCTGGATGTGGCATGAGGCTGGACACTTGGGACTGAGAGGATTTGTGAGACTGGGTGAGAAAATGCAGAACCTTAAAGCAGTAATGCATGGCACCCATTCCATGGGTCCCAACTCTCAAGGTTGAAGGGAATATTACTACAGCTATAACATGTACGGGAATCCTAGAGAATGGACACACTGTGAATATGAAAGGTTTCTAAAACTCAACGAATAGTCCCACTCCTGGTGCTCCTGTTTGACTTTCCAACTGCTTTACTATCAATCTCCCAACTTGGAGAGACAGCCCCTTTAACCTCCTGGTTCGCACAGGTTGCCAATTTGGCAGAGGATGAAAGGGAAGAGGGAGAACCAATGAGAGAGTAGCTGTTAGGCATTTGGATGGGCACATGTCACTCTAATTTCCAGGCAGGAAGAAGAATTAACCAAAGTCTCAGCCACCCACCAGGAACCAGTATAGGTCCTGAACCAAAATTTTGGACGTGCGTTCAGCTCACAAAAAACGAGTTGAAAAATGGAGCTCAGGGGCACAGCAACTCACAAACTGGCAGAGTAATAAAGGACAACTATCGTCCAAAAATCTGTTGAGGGAAGGCAACGAGGCGGACTCGAAGGTGAGGCAGAATAGCAGGAAACAGATTTCAAGAGGTACGTTGGCATCGCCTGTAAAGCACAGGAAGAGGGGCACAACTTCGACAATGATGCACTTGGCCAAAAAGGGCGTATGCGTTTTCTCCTGAATATATTCAGGAGAAAACGCATACGCCCTTTTTGGCCAAGCAAGCAAGGGGGCAAGGCAAATCTGCACTACAAAGAAGTATCACTTCCCACCGTTCCAAAGGGACATCCACAAAATGTGTAAAAACCAGAAAGGCAAGACAGGCCCTGGAGAACAGGGAGCCTTGTTATGCTGATGGGCGGGATGTAAGTTGCCAAATGCCTCACTGGATGGGTGCATTGTGTTCCCTAAAACAAGTAAACAACAGAGCTACAGAGCCAACGGCACTTCCAGTCTAGGGAATATACCTTGGGAAAACTGAAAATCAGTAAGACAGAACCACCCCCAAATATAGGGCTGCACTGCTTACAAGAACCTCAACTTGGGTACACCTTAAATATCCCAGGAAATATAAAAATGGTTCAAAAAATTGTGGAACTTATGTACGATGGAATATCCCTCAGCCATGAAATCAATGTCATAAGACCAGTAGCAGCAAAATGAGTGGATTCAGGTACGATGATTCTAAGTGAAATAAGTCACACAGAAAAAGAAACTTATCATAAGATATCACTTAGGAAGATCCTGTAAACATGGCTACACATGAACTGAGTTAGGAAAGAGAACAGAGTCTCATATTTAGAAAACACTCTTATGCCTGCTTAAGGGGGAAGGAGAGGTGGGGTGATGCATCAAACCAGAGTTTGATATAAGCACAGGTACCGTTCCAAAAACCAACTATGGAATAGACAAGACCTACACCTTCCTCAGTGAAAGGGACTCAAAACCCCATATTTCCCGCAGAGGAATAGATCTGACTAGTAAGAATCTTAAAACCTATGTATTGATATGTCTCCGTAAGGGAATCAAGTGCGTCTAGACTGGCATAAACATGGCAATGAGAATCAGCTCAAACCCACTCTAAAAAGGAATTTCAAAAACAAAACAAAGAAACAGGGAAATTCTTTACAATTCCTTCAGGGTCTCTGATGCAACCTGGCATGACCCTATCTACAATGACAGCTGGATGTGGCATGAGGCTGGACACTTGGGACTGAGAGGATTGGTGAGATTGGGTGAGCAAATTCAGACCCTTTAAAGCAGTAATGCATGGCACCCATTCCATGGGTCCCAACTCTCCAGGTTGAAGGGAATATTACTACAGCTATAACATGTACGGGAAACCTAGAGAATGGACACACTGTAAACATGAAAGGTTTCTAAAACTCAACGAATAGTCCCTCTCCTGGTGCTCCGGTTTGACTTTCCAACTGCTTTACTATCAATCTCTCAACATGGAGAGAGAGCCCCTTTGACCTCCTGGTTCGCACAGGTTGCCAATTTGGCAGAGTATGAAAGGGAAGAGGGAGAACCAATGAGAGAGTAGCTGTTAGTCCTTTGCATGGGCACATGACACTCTAATTTCCCAGCAGGAAGAAGAATTAACCAATGTCTCAGCCACCCACCGGGAACCAGTATAGGTCCTGAACTAAAATTTTGGACTTGCGTTCACCTCACAGAAAACGAGTTGAATAATGGAGCTCATGGGCACAGCAATTCACAAACTGGCAGAGTAATCAAGGCCAACTATCGTCCAAAAATCTGTTGAGGGAAGACAACGAGGCGGACTCGAATGCGAGGCAGAATAGCAGGAAACAGATTTCAAGAGTTACGTTGGAATCGCCTGTAAAGCGCAGGAAGTGGGGCACAACTTCGACAATGATGCACTTGGCCAAAAAGGGCGTATGCGTTTTCTCCTGAATATATTCAGGAGAAAACGCATACGCCCTTTTTGGCCAAGCAAGCAAGCTGGCAATGCAAATCTGCATTACAAAGAAGTATCACTTCCCACCGGTCAAAAGGGACATCCACAAAATGTGTAAAAACCAGAAAAGCAAGACAGGCCCTGGAGAACAGGGAGCCTTGTTATGCTGATGTACGGAATGTAAGTTGCCAAATGCCTCACTGGAGGGGTGCATTGTGTTCCCTAAAACAAGTAAACAACAGAGCTACAGATCCAAGGGCACTTCCAGTCTAGGGAATATACCTTGGGAAAACTGAAAATCAAAAAGACAGAGCCACCCCCAAATTTAGGGCTGCACTGCTTACAAGAATCTCAACTTGGGTACACCTTAAATATCCCAGGAAATATAAAAATGGTTCAAAAAATTGTGGAACTTATGTACGATGGAATATCCCTCAGCCATGAAATCAATGTCATAAGACCAGTAGCAGCAAAATGAGTGGATTCAGGTACGATGATTCTAAGTGAAATAAGTCACACAGAAAACGAAACTTATCATAAGATATCACTTAGGAAGATCCTGTAAACATGGCTACACATGAACTGAGTTAGGAAAGAGAACAGAGTCTCACATTTAGAAAACACTCTTATGCCTGCTTAAGGGGGAAGGAGAGGTGGGGTGATGCATCAACCAGAGTTTGATGTAAGCAGAGGTACCGTTCCAAAAACCAACTATGGAATAGACAAGACCTACACCTTGTCAGTGAAAGGGACTCAAAACCCCATATTTCCCGCAAAGGAATAGATCTGACTAGTAAGTATCTTAAAACATATGTATTGATATGTCTCCGTAAGGGAATCAAGTGTGTCTAGACTGGCATAAACATGGCATCAAGAATCAGCTCAAACCCTCTATAAAAAGGACCTTCAAATACAAAACAAAGAAACAGGGAAATTCTTTACAGTTCCTTCAGGGTCTCTGATTCAACCTGGAATGACCCTCTCTACAATGACACCTGGATGTGGCATGAGGCTGGACACTTGGGACTGAGAGGATTTGTGAGACTGGGTGAGAAAATGCAGAACCTTAAAGCAGTAATGCATGGCACCCATTCCATGGGTCCCAACTCTCAAGGTTGAAGGGAATATTACTACAGCTATAACATGTACGGGAATCCTAGAGAATGGACACACTGTGAATATGAAAGGTTTCTAAAACTCAACGAATAGTCCCACTCCTGGTGCTCCTGTTTGACTTTCCAACTGCTTTACTATCAATCTCCCAACTTGGAGAGACAGCCCCTTTAACCTCCTGGTTCGCACAGGTTGCCAATTTGGCAGAGGATGAAAGGGAAGAGGGAGAACCAATGAGAGAGTAGCTGTTAGGCATTTGGATGGGCACATGTCACTCTAATTTCCAGGCAGGAAGAAGAATTAACCAAAGTCTCAGCCACCCACCAGGAACCAGTATAGGTCCTGAACCAAAATTTTGGACGTGCGTTCAGCTCACAAAAAACGAGTTGAAAAATGGAGCTCAGGGGCACAGCAACTCACAAACTGGCAGAGTAATAAAGGACAACTATCGTCCAAAAATCTGTTGAGGGAAGGCAACGAGGCGGACTCGAAGGTGAGGCAGAATAGCAGGAAACAGATTTCAAGAGGTACGTTGGCATCGCCTGTAAAGCACAGGAAGAGGGGCACAACTTCGACAATGATGCACTTGGCCAAAAAGGGCGTATGCGTTTTCTCCTGAATATATTCAGGAGAAAACGCATACGCCCTTTTTGGCCAAGCAAGCAAGCGGGCAATGCAAATCTGCACTACAAAGAAGTATCACTTCCCACCGGTCCAAAGGGACATCCACAAAATGTGTAAAAACCAGAAAGGCAAGACAGGCCCTGGAGAACAGGGAGCATTGTTATGCTGATGGGCGGGATGTAAGTTGCCAAATGCCTCACTGGAGGAGTGCATTGTGTTCCCTAAAACAAGTAAACAACAGAGCTACAGAGCCAAGGGCACTTCCAGTCTAGGGAATCTCCCTTGGGAAAACTGAAAATCAATAAGACAGAGCCACCCCCAAATTTAGGGCTGCACTGCTTACAAGAACCTCAACTTGGGTACACCTTAAATTTCCCAGGAAATATAAAAATGGTTCAAAAAATTGTGGAACTTACGTACGATGGAGTATCCCTCAGCCATGAAATCAATGTCATAAGACCAGTAGCAGCAAAATGAGTGGATTCAGGTACGATGATTCTAAGTGAAATAAGTCACACAGAAAAAGAAACATATCATAAGATATCACTTAAGAAGATCCTCTAAACATGGCTACACATGAACTGAGTTAGGAAAGAGAACAGAGTCTCACATTTAGAAAACACTCTTATGCCTGCCTAAGGGGGAAGGAGAGGTGGGGTGATGCATCAAACCAGAGTTTGATATAAGCACAGGTACCGTTCCAAAAACCAACTATGGAATAGACAAGACCTACACCTTCCTCAGTGAAAGGGACTCACAACCCCATATTTCCCGCAGAGGAATAGATCTGACTAGTAAGAATCTTAAAACCTATGTATTGATATGTCTCCGTAAGGGAATCAAGTGTGTCTAGATTGGCATAAACATGGCAGCGAGAATCAGCTCAAACCCACTCTAAAAAGGAATTTCAAAAACAAAACAAAGAAACAGGGAAATTCTTTACAATTCTTTCAGGGTCTCTGATGCAACCTGGAATGACCTTATCTACAATGACAGCTGGATATGGCATGATGCTGGACACTTGGGACTGAGAGGATTGGTGAGACTGGGTGAGCAAATGCAGACCCTTTAAAGCAGTAATGCATGGCACCCATTCCATGGGTCCCAACTCTCAAGGTTGAAGGGAATATTACTACAGCTATAACATGTACGGGAAACCTAGAGAATGGACACACTGTGAATACGAAAGGATTCTAAAACTCAATGAAGAGTCCCACTCCTGGTGCTCCGGTTTGACTTTCCAACTGCTTTACTATCAATCTCCCAACTTGGAGAGACAGCCCCTTTAACCTCCTGGTTCGCACAGGTTGCCAATTTGGCAGAGGATGAAAGGGAAGAGGGAGAACCAATGAGAGAGTAGCTGTTAGGCATTTGGATCGGCACATGTCACTCTAATTTCCCGGCAGGAAGAAGAATTAACCAAAGTCCCAGCCACCCACCGGGAACCAGTATAGGTCCTGAACCAAAATTTTGGACTTGCGTTCAGCTCACAAAAAACGAGTAGAAAAATGGAGCTCAGGGGCACATTCAATTCACAAACTGGCAGAGAAAAAAACGACAACTATCGTCCAAAAGTCTGCTGAGGGAAGGCAACGAGGCGGACTCGAAAGCGAGGCAGAATAGCAGGAAACAGATTTCAAGAGGTACGTTGGAATCGCCTGTAAAGCACAGGAAGAGGGGCACAACTTCGACAATGATGCACTTGGCCAAAACGGGCGTATGCGTTTTCTCCTGAATATATTCAGGAGAAAACGCATACGCCCGTTTTGGCCAAGCAAGCAAGCGGGCAATGCAAATCTGCACTACAAAGAAGTATCACTTCCCACCGGTCAAAAGGGACATCCACAAAATGTGTAAAAACCAGAAAGGCAAGACAGGCCCTGGAGAACAGGGAGCCTTGTTATGCTGATGGGCGGGATGTAAGTTGCCAACTGCCTCACTGGAGGAGTGCATTGTGTTCCCTAAAACAAGTAATCAACAGAGCTACAAAGCCAAGGGCACTTTCAGTCTAGGGAATATACCTTGGGAAAACTGAAAATCAATAAGAGAGAGCCACCCCCAAATTTAGGGCGGCACTGCTCACAAGAACCTCAACTTGGGTACACCTTAAATATCCCAGGAAATATAAAAATGGTTCAAAAAATTGTGGAACTTACGTACGATGGAATATCCCTCAGCCATGAAATCAATGTCATAAGACCAGTAGCAGCAAAATGTGGGGATTCAGATACGATGATTCTAAGTGAAATAAGTCACACAGAAAAAGAAACTTATCATAAGATATCACTTAGGATGATCCTGTAAACATGGCTACACATGAACTGAGTTAGGAAAGAGAACAGAGTCTCACATTAAGAAAACACTCTTATGCCTGCTTAAGGGGGAAGGAGAGGTGGGGTGATGCATCAAACCAGAGTTTGATATAAGCACAGGTACCGTTCCAAAAACCAACTATGGAATAGACAAGACCTACACCTTCCTCAGTGAAAGGGACTCAAAACCCCATATTTCCCTCAGAGGAATAGATCTGACTAGTAAGAATCATAAAACCTATGTATTGATATGTCTCCGTAAGGGAATCAAGTGTGTCTAGACTGGCATAAACATGGCAGAGAGAATCAGCTCAAACCCACTATAAAATGGAATTTCAAAAACAAAACAAAGAAACAGAGAAATTCTTTACAATTCCTTCAGGGTCTCTGATGCAACCTGGAATGACCCTATCTACAATGACAGCTGGATGTGGCATGAGGCTGGACACTTGAGAATGAGAGGATTGGTGAGACTGGGTGAGCAAATGCAGACCCTTTAAAGCAATAATGCATGGCACCCATTCCATGGGTCCCAACTCTCCAGGTTGAAGGGAATATTACTACAGCTATAACATGTATGGGAAACCTAGAGAATGGACACACTGTGAATACGAAAGGTTTCTAAAACTCAACGAATAGTCCCTCTCCTGGTGCTCGGGTTTGACATTCCAACTGCTATACTATCAATCTCCCAGCTTGGAGAGACAGCCCCTTTAAACTCCTGGTTCGCACAGGTTGCCAATTTGATAGAGGATGAAAGGGAAGAGGGAGAACCAATGAGAGAGTAGCTGTTAGGCATTTGGATGAGCACATGTCACTCCAATTTCCCGGCAGGAAGAAGAATTAACCAAAGTCTCAGCCACCCACCAGGAAACAGTATAGGTCCTGAACCAAAATTTTGGACTTGCGTTCAGCTCACCAAAAACGAGTTGAAAAATGGAGCTCAGGGGCACAGCAATTCACAAACTGGCAGAGTAATAAAGGCCAACTATCGTCCAAAAATCTCCTGAGGGAAGGCAACGAGGCGGACTCGAAAGCGAGGCAGAATAGCAGGAAACAGATTTCAAGAGGTACGTTGGCATCGCCTGAAAAGCACAGGAAGAGGGGCACTACTTCGACAATGATGCACTTGGCCAAAAAGGGCATGTGCGTTTTCTCCTGAATATATTCAGGAGAAAACGCATACACCCTTTTTGGCCAAGCAAGCAAGCGGGCAATGCAAATCTCCACTACAAAGAAGTATCACTTCCCACCGTTCAAAAGGGACATCCACTAAATGTGTAAAAACTAGAAAGGCAAGACAGGCCCTGGAGAACAGGGAGCCTTGTTATGCTGATGGGCGCCATGTAAGTTGCCAACTGCCTCACTGGAGGAGTGCATTGTGTTCCCTAAAACAAGTAAACAACAGAGCTACAGAGCCAAGGGCACTTCCAGTCTAGGGAATATACCTTGGGAAAACTGAAAATCAGTAAGACAGAGCCACCCACAAATTTAGGGCTGCACTGCTTACAAGAACCTCAACTTGGGTACACCTTAAATATCCCAGGAAATATAAAAATGGTTCAAAAAATTGTGGAACTTACGTACGATGGAATATCCCTCAGCCATGAAATCAATGTCATAAGACCAGTAGCAGCAAACTGAGTGGATTCAGGTACGATGATTCTAAGTGAAATAAGTCACACAGAAAAAGAAACTTCTCATAAGATATCACTTAGGAAGATCCTGTAAACATGGATACACATGAACTGAGTTAGGAAAGAGAACAGAGTCTCACATTTAGAAAACACTCTTATGCCTGCTTAAGGGGGAAGGAGAGGTGGGGTGATGCATCAAACCAGAGTTTGATATAAGCACAGGTACCGTTCCACAAACCAACTATGGAATAGACAGGACCTACAGCTTCCTCAGTGAAAGGGACTCAAAACCCCATATTTCCCGCAGAGGAATAGATCTGACTAGTAAGAATCTTAAAACCTACGTATTGATAAGTCTCCGTAAGGGAATCAAGTGTGTCTAGACTGACATAAACATGGCAGTGAGAATCACCTCAAACCCACTATAAAATGGAATTTCAAAAACAAAACAAAGAAACAGGGAAATTCTTTGCAATTCCTTCAGGGTCTCTGATGCAACCTGGAATGACCCTGTCTACAATGACAGCTGGATGTGGCATGAGGCTGGACACTTGGGACTGAGAGGATTGGTGAGATTGGGTGATCAAATGCAGACCCTTTAAAGCAATAATGCATGGCACCCATTCCATGGGTCCCAACTCTCCAGGTTGAAGGGAATATTACTACAGCTATAACATGTATGGGAAACCTAGAGAATGGACACACTGTGAATACGAAAGGTTTCTAAAACTCAACGAATACTCCCTCTCCTGGTGCTCCGGTTTGACTTTCCAACTGCTTTACTATCAATCTCCCACCTTGGAGAGACAGCCCCTTTAACCTCCTGGTTCGCACAGGTTGCCAATTTGGCAGAGGATGAAAGGGAAGAGGGAGAACCAATGAGAGAGTAGCTGTTAGGCATTTGGATGGGCACATGTCACTCTAATTTCCCGGCATGAAGAAGAATTAACCAAAGTCTCAGCCACCCACCGGACAGCAGTATAGGTCCTGAACCAAAATTTTGGACTTGTGGTCAGCTCACAAAAACGAGTTGAAAAATGAAGCTCATGAGCAGAGCAATTCACAAACTGGCAGAGAAATAAAGGACAACTATCGTCCAAAAATCTGTTGAGAGAAAGCAACGAGGCGGACTTGAAAGCGAGGCACAATAGAAGGAAACAGATTTCAAGACGTACGTTGGAATCACTTTTAAATCACAGGAAGAGGGGCACAACATCAACCATTATGCACTAGGCCAAAGACGGCGTATGTGTTTTCCCCTATAGATATTCAGGAGAAAACGCATACGCCCTTTTTGGCCAAGCAAGCAAGTGGGCAATGCAAATCTGGAGTACAAAGAAGTATCACTTTCCAACGGTCAAAAGGGACATCCACAAAATGTGTAAAAACCGGAAAGGCAAGATAGGCGTTGGAGAACAGGGAGCTTTGTTATGTTGATGGGAGGGATGTAAATTGCCAACTGCCTCTCTGGAGGAGTGCATTGTGTTCCCGAAAAACAAGTAAGCAACAGAGCTTCAGAGCCAAGGGCACTTCCAGTCTAGGGAATATACCTTAGGAAAACTGATAATCAATAAGAGAGATCCACCCCAAAATTTAGGGCTGCACTGCTCACAAGAACCTCAACTTGGGTACACCTTACATATCCCAGGAAAGACAAAAATGGTTCAAGAAATTATGGTACTTACGTACGATGGAATATCCCTCAGCCATGAAATCAATGTCATTAGGCCAGTAGCAGCAAAATGAGTAGATTCACGTACGATGATTCTAAGTGAAATAAGTAACACAAAAAAGAAACTTGTCATAAGATATCACTTATGAAGGTCCTGTATACATGGCTACACATGAACTGAGTAAGGAAAGAAAATAGAGTCTCACACTGAGAAAACACTCTTATGCCTGCTTAAGGGGGAAGGAGTGGTGGGGTGATGCATAAAAGCAGAGTTTGATATTAGCAAAGGTACCGTTCCAAAAACCAAATAAGGAATAGTAAACACCTACACCTTCCTCAGTAAAAGGGACTCAAAACACCATATTCCACGCAAAGGAATATATCTGACTAGTAAGAATCTTAAAACCTATGTATTCATATGTCTCTGTAAGGGAATCAAGTGTGTCTATACTGGCATAAACATGGCAGTGAGAATCAGCTCAATACCACTATAAGAGTCGTTTCTTCCTAGAAGGCCCAGTGATAGCCAAAACGCACATGCAAACCTGATCAACATCACTAATTATTAGAGAAATGCAAACCAAAACAACAATGAGGTATCACCTCACACCTGTTAGAATCGGCATCATCAGAAAATCTACAAACAACAAATTCTGGGGAGGGTGTGGACAAAAGGAGCCCTCTTCCACTATTGGTGGGAATGCAAATTGATACAGTCACTCTGGAGAACAGTATGGAGTTTCCTTAAAAAACTAAAAATAGAATTACCATCTGATCCAGCAATCCCACTTCTGGGCATATACCCAGAGAAAACCATAAATCAAAAAGGCACATTCACCACAGTGTTCATTGCAGCACTATTTACAATAGCCAGGTAATGGAAGCAACCTAAATGCCCACAGACAGATGAATGGATAAAGATGTGGTACATATATAAAATGGAATATTACACAGCCATAAAAAGGAATGAAACTGGGTCATCTGTAGAGACATCGATGGATCTAGAGACTGTCATACGGAATGAAGTAAGTCAGAAAGAGGAAAACAAATATTGTATATTAATGCATATATGTGGAACCTAAAAAATGGTACAGATGAACTGGTTTGCAGGGAAGAAATAGAGACACAGAGGTAGAGAAAAAACGTATGGACACCAAATGTGGGAAGCCATGGGGTGGTGGTGGTGGGATGAATTGAGAGATTGGGATTGACCTGTATACATGTATATGCATAAAATACATAACTAATAATAACCTGCTGTATAAAAAAATAAATAAAATTAAATTTCAAAATTTTTAAAAATAAAATTTAAAAATAAAACAGAAAATTTCTTCCCTTCACACAGATGTATTTATAGGAAAGAATTATTTCCATGCTTATATCCATAAATACATAAAAGAGGAATAAAATCTAACTTGAACCATAAAAGAAAAAAAAAACAAACCTGAACCCACGAGTTATACAGAGGAAAACCCTATCAGGGCACTTGCTCCAGCGGTAAACAATTCTGAAATTGTTCAGAGGTGGGGAATTATCTCCCATACAGCCAGCAACCCACCCCCAACGAAAGGAGCGTCCTCATTGCCAACCTGGGGTACCGTGACGAGGCATCTGTGAGTAAACGTGAGCTGAGGCCCAGGCCAGCTGCTGCTGAACTGTTCCCACCCTTCCCAGGTAAAACACCTGAATATGTACAAGGGCTTGAAAGCCTAGATGAAGGGCCGCGGAACCACACCAGCGACAGCACGCAGGCCAACTTGGTGCTGGCAGGCCATCCAGGGTGGTCCTGGCCCCGGGCGTTCTTCCGGAAGCTTTCCATTGCCCTGCCTGAGATACCCCTCCTGTCCCGGACCCCACTGCTTTTTTCCTTCCTCACCTCTGTCCGGAGAGAAATTCCAGTGGAAGGTATGTGTGACACATCCTCTTCTTTACAAATGGCAGCCTGGCAACTACTGCAGAAAGGCCAGCAGAGCCCCACTCACACCGGGCCACCCACAAAGCTGTGGCCCCTCACTCCCTCCCACCATCACAGCCCCGAGACTGCTGACGGGGCACAGAATATGGAGTCAGGCACAGATTCAGGGGCTATTGCTGCCTGGAGCGCTGTTTATATTGACCTCAAAGAGGCACACCTGGGGAGGGCTGGCCGGCAGGGTAAGGCTGCACAGCTCAGCTAATCCACAACCCTCAGGGAATCACACTGTAGAAAATGGAACTCGCTAAGGCACAATAGAAGCCAAGGAACAAAAGGACACAATGCCATGTGCAGCTCCGTAGATGCGTCTAGACGTAATCACGTGACTTGTAGTAAGTCAGAAAGTGAAAGACACATATCGTATCATATCACTTATAGGTGTTACCTAAAAATGGATACCAGGGCAGATATTTCCACGGAGAAGGGCAATCACAGATTCATTAAACAAACTTATGGTTCACCAATGGAAAGGTGTGAGGATTGGTTTCATTACAATATCGGGATTAACAGACATATACAAACACAGGTGACATATATAATCACCAAAGATCTACGGAATACAAAGAGAAGTCTACTCAACATTCTGTCATAACGTACATGGGAAAAGGATCCCAGGAAGAAGAGACATATATATATATATATATATATATATATATATGTGTAAATGAAACACATCTTGCACACGTACAACAAGCCAAACGTTGTAATCAAACTTGCTGTGATAAAAAAGTAAAAATGAATAAATTAAAAACACGAACAAGAAGTAGTGAGGCAAACCTGAGGGGCTTTCTCCTGACACATTCCATTCTAAATTACAATCTAGAACGCGACTTCCATTGAGGCTCTGCTGCCCTAGTAACCAGATTTGGTAAGGGAGAACTGCAGCCACCTTGTGGCCGTTTCACACAATAGCAGCTTTAATCCCAGCGCTAATGGTCAGTGGATATTCAAAATCATTGCAGGCCTGTAAATGACACCTGCCCTGAAAACAAATCCTGGGGTCATATATCGACCAAAAACTTCAAAAGACGTCCATATTTCAAAACGACAGTTTCAAGAGGCATATTTTACGCACATTACTGTTCTTTTCTTTTGCTTTCTTTCTTTCTTTGTTAAAAAACGGGAATGGAAAAAGGCAACCCTCAGAATGGGCGAAAACGTTCGCAAACGAATCAATGGAGAAAGGTTTAATATCCAATATATATAAACAGCACAAGCAGCGTAATATTAATAAAACAAACAACCCAATACAACAATGGGCAGAAGATCTAAATAGGCATTTCTTCAAAGAAGACACAGAGATGGCCAAGACGCACATGAAAAGCTGCTCAACATCACTAATTATTAGAGAAATGCAAATCAAAACTACAATGAGGTATGACCTCACACCTGTTAGAATCGGCATCATCAGAAAATCTACAAACCACAAATTCTGGGGAGGGTGTGGACAAAAGGAACCCTCTTCCACTATTGGTGGGAATGTAAATTGATGCAGTCACTATGGAGAACAGTATGGAGGTTCCTTTAAAAAACTAAAAAGAGAATTACCATAGGATCCAGCAATCCCACTTCTGGGCATATACCCAGAGAAAACCATAAATCAAAAAGACACATTCACCACACTGTTCATTGCAGCACTATTTACAATAGCCAAATAATAGAAGCAACCTAAATGCCCACAGACAGACGAATGGATAAAGATGTGGTACATATATAAAATGGAATATTACTCAGCCATACAAAGGAATGAAGCTGGGTCATTTGTAGAGACGTCGATGGATCTAGAGACTGTCATACAGAGTGAAGTAATTCAGAAAGAGAAAAACAAATATTGTATATTAATGCCTATATGTGGAACCTAGAAAAATGGTACAGATGAACTGGTTTGCAGGGCAGAAATAGAGACACAGAGGTAGAGAACAAACGTATGGACACCAAGTGGGGGAAGCAATGGGGTGGTGGTGGTGGGATGAGTTGGGAGATTGGGATTGACCTGTATACATGTATATGCATAAAATAGATAACTAATAATAACCTGCTGTATAAAAAAATAAATAAAATTAAATTTCAAAATTTTAAAAAATAAAATTTAAAAATAAAACAGAAAAAAGTTCTTCCATTCACACAGATGCATCTATAGGATGAATTATTTCCATGCTTATATCTATAAATACA
This sequence comes from Mesoplodon mirus, assembly GCF_964341445.2. Lineage (NCBI taxonomy): Eukaryota > Metazoa > Chordata > Mammalia > Artiodactyla > Ziphiidae > Mesoplodon > Mesoplodon mirus. Next base: position 264,977 of record NW_028295304.1, read on the forward strand.
TAAAAGAGGAATAAAATCTAACTTGAACCAAAAAAGAAAAAAAAATCCCTGAACCCAACAGTTATACAGAGGAAAACCCAATCAAGGCAATAGCTCCAGCGGTAAACAATTCTGAAATTGGTCAGAGGTGGGGAATCATCTCACATACATCCTGCAGCCTCCCCCCATGCAAGGAGCATCCTCATTGCAAAGCTGGGGAACCGTACCGAGGCATCTGTGAGTAAACGTGAGCTGAGCCCCAGGGCAGCTGCTGCTGAACTGTTCCCACCCTTCCCAGGTAAAACACCTGAATATGTACAAGGGCTTGAAAGCCTAGAGGAAGGGCCATGGAGCCACACCAGCGACAGCACGCAGGCCCACTTGGTGCCTGCAGGCCAGCCAGGATGGTCCTGGCCCCGGGCGCTCTTCTGGAAGCTTTCCATTTCCCTGCCTGAGATACCCCTCCTGTCCCGGCCCCCACTCCTTTTTTTCCTTCCTCACCTCAGCCCGGAGAGAAATTCCAGTGGACGTTATGGGTGACACATCCTCTTCTTTACAGGTGGCAGCCTGGCAACTCCTGCAGAAAGTCCAGCAGAGCCCCACTCACACCAGGCCACCAACAAAGCCGTGGACCCTCCCACCTTCCCACCAGCACACCCCCGAGACTGCTGACGGGGCAGAGAATATGGAGTCAGGCACAGCTGCAGGGGCTATTGCTGCCTGGAGTGCTGTTTCTATTGACCTCAACCCAGGCACACCTGGGGAGGGCTTGCCGGCAGGGTCAGGCTGCCCAGGTCAGCTAATCCTCAGCCCTCAGGGAATCACATTGCAGAAAATGGACCTCGCTAAGACAGAATATTAGCTAAGGAAAAAAAGGACGCAATGCCATTTGCAGCACCGTAGATGAGTCTAGAGGTAATCACGTGACTTGTAGTAAGTCAGAAAGTGAAAGACACATATCGTATGATATCACTTATAGGTGTTCCCTAAAAATTGATACCAAGGCAGATATTTCCACGGAGAAGGGCAATCACAGATTCATTAAACAAACTTATGGTTCACCAATGGAAAGGTGTGAGGATTCGATACATTACGATATTGGGGTTAACAGACATATACAAACACAGGTGAAATATATAATCAGCAAAGACCTATGGAATACCAAGAGAAGACTACTCAACATTCTGTCATAACGTACATGGGAAAAGGATCCCAGGAAGAAGAGACATATATATATGTGTGTAAAAGAAACACATCTTGCACACGTACAACAAGCCAAACATTGTAATCAAACTTGCTGTGATAAAAAATAAAAATTAAATTAAAAAAACGAACAAGAAGTAGTGAGACAAACTTAAGGGGCTTTTTCCTGGCACATTCCATTCTAAATTACAGCCTAGAACACGACTTCCATTGAGGCTCTGTTGCCCTAGTAACCAGATTTGGTAAAGGAGAACTGCTGCCATCTTGTGGCCGTTTCACACAACAGCAGCTTTAATCCCAGCGCTCATGGTCAGTTCATATTCAAAATCATTGCAGGCCTGTAAATGACACCTGCCCTGAAAACAAATCCTGGGGTCGTATATCGACCAAAAAGTTCAACAGACGTCCATATTTCGAAACGACAGTTTCAAGAGGCATATTTTACGCACATTTGTGTTCTGCTTATTTTTCTTTCTTTATTTTTTTTGTTACAAAACGGGAATGGAAAAAGGCAACCCTCAGAGTGGGAGGAAATATTTGCAAACGAATCAATGGACAAAGGTTTAATCTCCAATATATATAAACAGCACATGCAGCTTAATATTAAAAAGACAAACAACCCAATACAAAAATGCGTAGATGATCTAAATAGACATTTCTTCAAAGAAGACACAGAGATGGCCAAGACGCACATGAAAAGCTGCTCAACATCACTAATTAGTAGAGAAATGCAAATCAAAACTTCAAGGAGGTATCACCTCACACCTGTTAGAATGGGCATCATCAGAAAATCTACAAACAACAAATGCTGGGGAGGGTGTGGACAAATGGAACCCTCTCCCACTATTGGTGGGAATGTAAATTGATGCAGTCACTATGGAGAACAGTATGGAGGTTCCTTAAAAAAACTAAAAAGAGAATTACCATATGATCCAGCAATCCCACTTCTGGGCATATACCCAGAGAAAACCATAAATCAAAAAGACACATTCCCACAATGTTCATTGCAGCTCTATTTACAATAACCAGGTAATGGAAGCAACCTAAATGCCCACAGACAGATGAATGGATAAAGATGTGGTACATATATAAAATGGAATATTACTCAGCCATACAAAGGAATGAAGCTGGGTCATTTGTAGAGACGTCGATGGATCTAGAAACTGTCATACAGAGTGAAGTAAGTCACAAAGAGAAAAACAAATATTGTATATTAATGCATATATGTGGAACCTAGAAAAATGGTACAGATGAACCAGTTTGCAGGGCAGAAATAGAGACACAGAGGGAGAGAACAAACGTATGGACACCAAGGCGGGGAAGCCATGGCGTGGTGGTGGTTGGATGAGTTGGGAAATTGGGATTGACCTGTATACATGTATATGTATAAAATAGATAACTAATAATAACCTGCTGTATAAATAAATAAATAAAATTAAATTTCAAAAGTTTAAAAAATAAATAAAATATAAAAATAAAACAGAAAAAAGTTCTTCCCTTCACACAGATGTATTTATATGAATGAATTATTTCCATGCTTATATCTATAAGTGCATAAAAGAGGAATAAAATCTACCTTGAACCAAAAAAGAAAAAAAAAAAACAGAGCCCACCAGTTATACAGAGGAAAACCCTATCAGGGCACTTGCTCCAGTGGGAAACAATTCTGAAGTTGGTCAGAGGTGGGGAATCATCTCCCATGCAGCCAGCAGCCCCCCCTCAAGGAGCGTCCTCATTGCAAAGCTGGGGGACCGTGCCGAGGCATCTGTGAGGAAACGTGAGCTGAGTCCCAGGCCAGCTGCTGCTGAACTGTTCCCACCCTTCCCAGGTAAAACACTTCAATATGTACAAGGACTTGAAAGCCTACAGGAAGGGCCGTGGAGCCACACCAGCGACAGCACGCAGGCCGACTTGGGGCCTGCAGGCCAGCCAGGATGGTCCTGGCCCCGGGCGCTCTTCTGGAAGCTTTCCATTTCCCTGCCTGAGATACCCCTCCTGTCCCGGCCCCCACTGCTTTTCTCCTTCCTCACCTCTGCCCGGGGAGAAATTCCAGCGGAAGCTATGGGTGACACATCCTCTTCTTTAGCAGGTGGCAGCCTGGCAACTCCTGCAGAAAGTCCAGCAGAGCCCCACTCACACCGGGCCACCCACAAAGCCGTGGCCCCCCCTCCCTCCCACCAGCACAGCCCCGAGACTGCTGACGGGGCAGAGAATATGGCGTCAGGCACAGCTGCAGGGGCTCTTGCTGCCTGGAGTGGTGTTTATATTGACCTCAAGCCAAGCACACCTGGGGAGGGCTGGCCGGCAGGGTCAGGCTGCACAGGTCAGGCTGCCCAGGTCAGCCAATCCTCACCCCTCAGGGGCTCACATTGCAGAAAATGGACCTCGCTGAACCGGCCAGGTCCTGAGACTCGGGAGAGACAAGGGGCTGCAGCTCCAGCTTGTTTTCTAATCATTTGATCTGGCTCGTGAGTGGGAGACAACTTCAAGAAGACCCTCCGCCTCTCCTAATGAGAGGAACCCAGGAGTCAGGGAGAGGAGGGGTGATGGGTGGAGACAGAGGCCTGGTGCCCCGGCTGCAGTGGAAGTCTCTGGAAGACCAGGCAGAGGGAGGCCGCACAGAGTGATGCCCAGGGTCACAGACCTGTCGGACCTGCTGTTTGTTAGTTCAAGTCCTGCTCTCAGGTGCTCTGTGTCAGCTCCGAGTGACAGGCGATCTGGCGTGCTCTGAAATGAGGGCTATGTGCACGGTTCCTGTGTGCCCAGCCCTGCCGTGGTACCTGCCCAGGGGAGCTCCGTATCCTGGGAGGGGTCTGACCACGAGAGCCCCATGGGCTGCTGGGTAGTTGCACACGTGAGCTCCATAACCTGGGAGTGGCCTGACCATGAGAGCCCCGTGGGCTGCTGGGGACCTGCCCAGGTGAGCCCCATATCCTGGGAGGGGCCTGACCAGGAGAGCCCCATGGGATGCTGGGTAGTTGTGTAGGTGAACTCCATAACCTGGGATTGCCCTGACCACGAGAGCCCCGTGGGCTGCTGGGGACCTGGTAAAGGATGTCAGGACAGTCAGTGAAGCCACCGAGGATATACATCCAGTAGTTCCTAATTCCTACACCCTGCTGGTCATTCTACCATCCACCAGGACATGCTATTCTGAATTAGACTTCAGTGATGCCTTCTTCTGTATTCCATTGGTCCCAGAAAGGCTCTGCTGCCCCAGTAACCAGATTTGGGAATGGAGAAACGCTCCCGCCTTGTGGCCGTTTCCCACAACAGCAGCTTTAAACCCAGTGCTAATGCTCACTAAATATTCACACTCATTGCAGGCCTGTCAATGACACCTGCCCTCAAAAACAATCCTGGGGGGCCTCCCTGGTGGCGCAGTGGTTGAGAGTCCGCCTGCCGATGCAGGGGATACGGGTTCGTGCCCCGGTCTGGGAGGATCCCATATGCCGCGGAGCGGCTGGGCCCGTGAGCCATGGCCGCTGCGCCTGCGCGTCCGGAGCCTGTGCTCCGCAACGGGGGAGGCCACAAGAGTGAGAGGCCCGCATACCGCAAAAAAAAAAAAAAAAAAAAAAAAACAATCCTGGGGTCGAAAATTGACCCAAAAAGTTCAAAAGAGGGCAACCATCCAAAAACACAATTTCAAGAGGTTAATTGTACTCTCCGTTTTTTTCTGTTTTTCTGTACCAGAAATTTAAAAACGCATGGAAAAATGCTGAACATTAGGAATGATTAAAGATATGCAAATCCAAATTACAAAAACCTATCAGCTCACACAAGTCAGAATGGCCATCAGCAAACATTCTGCAAACAATAAATGCTGAAGGGGTTTTGGAGAAATGCCTACCCTTGGTTCAACGTGGGACATGGTAAGAGCCAGTAATGAAAACAAAAATGAGATGCCTTGTAAAGGTAAATACTGAGCTACCATCCAATCAAGCATACCCACTAATGGGCCTAACGCCTGAGGGGATGAGAATCAAAAAGACACAGGCTGGGCTTCACTGGTGGCACAGTGGTTGAGAGTCTGCCTGCCAATGCAGGGGACACGGGTTCATGCCCCGGTTCGGGAAGACCCCACATGCCGCGGATCGGCTGGTCCCGTGAGCTATGGCTGCTGGGCCTGTGAGTCCGGAGCCTGTGCTCTGCAATGGGAGGGTCCACGGCAGTGAGAGGCCCACGCACCGCAAAAAAAAAAAAAAAAAAAAAAGACACAGGCTGGCAATCCTGCACTCCAGCAATATTTTCCATAGCCAAAATTTGGAAGCTATAAAAAGGTCCATCCACAGAGGAATGCACAAAGAAGAAGTGGTCCGTGTACACAATGGAATATGACTCCAATAAAAAAATATAAATTCAATTTATAAAACAAACATAAGTCAGGAGACATCAGCTTTTGGGGGTACATTCCACTCTAATATATAACCGAGGAACACCACTGCCAGGATGGTCTGTTTCCCTAGTTACCAGATTGGGAAAAGCAGAAATGCTGCCACCCTCTGGCCGTTACCTGCAACAGCAGCTTTAAAACCTGTGCTAAGGGTCACTTCATGTGCACCAGTACTGGAGGGCTATAAGTGAAACCTGCCCTCCAAATGTCTTGAGGGCGGTAATGGCCAAAATATTTCTAAATGTCACACATACTTCACGAAAACAATTTGAAGAGGTAAGCTGTACTCACAGTTTGAAGAAAAAGAGGACATGCCAGAAAGCTCAATTTCAAGGGATTATGAGACGCATGCAAATCCAACCACAGAGTGGTATCAGCTCACACTCGTCAGAATAAACATCAGCAAAAATACTACAAACAATAAACGCTGAAGGTGTTGTGGAGAAGAGCATAACCTCAACTTTAAGTGGGACGTAACCTGGTAAGAGCCACTAATGAGAACAGAATGGAGGTGCCTCTATAAGGTAAACATTTTGCTACCATATGATCCAGCAGGCCCACTCCTGGGCCTATCACCTAAGAACACAGAATTGGAAAGACACAGGCAGGCAAATGTGCATTGCCGCAGCATTACAATAGCCATGACACGGAAGCAACCAAAAAGTCCATCAACAGATGAGTGGACAAAGAAGAACTGGTACATGTACAGACAGAATATTAGCCAAGGGAAAAATGGACACAATGCCATTTGCAGCACCGTAGATGAGGCTAGAGGTAATCACGTGACTTGTAGTAAGTCAGAAAGAGAAAGATACATATCGTATATCACTTATAGTTTTTACCGAAAAACTGATACCAGTGAGGATACTTCCACAGAGAAGGGCAATCACAGATTCATTAAACAAACTTATGGTTCACCAATGGAAAGGCGTGAGGATTGGATACATTAGGATATTGGGGTTAACAGACATATACAAACACAGGTGAAATATATAATCACCAAACACCTACGGAATACCAAGAGAAGACTACTCAACATTCTTTCATAACGTACATGGGACAAGGATCCCAGGAAGAACACACATATATATATGTGTAAAAGAACCACATGGTGCACACCTACAACAAGCCAAACATTGTAATCAAACTTGCTGTGATAAAAAATAAAAATTAAATTAAAAAACGAACAAGAAGTAGTGAGACATACTTAAGGGGCTTTTTCCTGGCACATTCCATTCTAAATTACAGCCTAGAACACGACTTCCATTGAGGCTCTGTTGCCCTAGTAACCAGATTTGGTAAAGGAGAACTGCTGCCACCTTGTGGCCGTTTCACACAACAGCAGCTTTAATCCCAGCGCTCATGGTCAGTTGATATTCAAAATCATTGCAGGCCTGTAAATGACACCTGCCCTGAAAACAAATCCTGGGGTCGTATATCGACCAAAAAGTTCAACAGACGTCCATATTTCGAAACGACAGTTTCAAGAGGCATATTTTACGCACATTTGTGTTCTGCTTATTTTTCTTTATTCTTTTTTTGTTAAAAAATGGGAATGGAAAAAGGCAACCCTCAGAGTGGGAGGAAATATTTGCAAACGAATCAATGGACAAAGGTTTAATCTCCAATATATATAAACAGCTCATGCAGCTTAATATTAAAAAGACAAACAACCCAATATAAAAATGGGTAGAAGATCTAAATAGACATTTCTTCAAAGAAGACACAGAGATGGCCAAGACGCACATGAAAAGCTGCTCAACATCCCTAATTAGTAGAGAAATGCAAATCAAAACTTCAAGGAGGTATCACCTCACACCTGTTAGAATGGGCATCATCAGAAAATCTACAAACAACAAATGCTGGGGAGGGTGTGGACAAATGGAACCCTCTTCCACTATTGGTGGAAATGTAAATTGATGCAGTCACTATGGAGAACAGTATGGAGGTTCCTTTAAAAACTAAAAAGAGAATTACCATATGATCCAGCAATCCCACTTCTGGGCATATACCCAGAGAAAACCATAAATCAAAAAGACACATTCACCACAATGTTCATTGCAGCGCTATTTACAATAGCCAAATAATAGAAGCAACCTAAATGCCCACAGACAGACGAATGGATAAAGATGTGGTACATATATAAAATGGAATATTACTCAGCCATACAAAGGAATGAAACTGGGTCATTTGTAGAGACGTCGATGGATCTAGAGACTGTCATACAGAGTGAAGTAAGTCACAAAGAGAAAAACAAATATTGTATATTAATGCATATATGTGGAACCTAGAAAAATGGTACAGATGAACCGGTGTGCAGGGCAGAAATAGAGACACAGAGGTAGAGAACAAACGTATGGACACCAAGGGGGGGAAGCCATGGGGTGGTGATGGTGGGATGAGTTGGGAGCTTGGGATTGACCTGTATACATGTATATGTATAAAACAGATAACTAATAATAATCTGCTGTATAAAAAAACTAAAATTAAATTTCAAAAGTTTAAACAATAAATAAATTTTAAAAATAAAACAGAAAAATGTTCTTCCCTTCACACAGATGTATTTATATGAATGAACTATTTCCATGCTTATATCTATAAGTGCATAAAAGAGGAATAAAATCTACCTTGAACCAAAAAAAGAAAAAAAAAAAAACAGAACCCACCAGTTATACAGAGGAAAACCCTATCAGGGCACTTGCTCCAGTGGGAAACAATTCTGAAGTTGGTCAGAGGTGGGGAATCATCTCCCATGCAGCCAGCAGCCCCCACTCAAGGAGCGTCCTCATTGCAAAGCTGGGGGACCGTGCCGAGGCATCTGTGAGGAAACGTGAGCTGAGTCCCAGGCCAGCTGCTGCTGAACTGTGCCCACCCTTCCCAGGTAAAACACCTCAATATGTACAAGGACTTGAAAGCCTACAGGAAGGGCCGTGGAGCCACACCAGTGACAGCACGCAGGCCGACGTGGGGCCTGCAGGCCAGCCAGGATGGTCCTGGCCCCGGGCGCTCTTCTGGAAGCTTTCCATTTCCCTGCCTGAGATACCCCTCCTGTCCCGGCCCCCACTGCTTTTCTCCTTCCTCACCTCTGCCCGGGGAGAAATTCCAGCGGAAGCTATGGGTGACACATCCTCTTCTTTAGCAGGTGGCAGCCTGGCAACTCCTGCAGAAAGTCCAGCAGAGCCCCACTCACATGGGGCCACCCACAAAGCCGTGGCCCCTCACTCCCTCCCACCAGCACAGCCCCGAGACTGCTGACGGGGCAGAGAATATGGCGTCAGGCACAGCTGCAGGGGCTCTTGCTGCCTGGAGTGGTGTTTATATTGACCTCAAGCCAGGCACCCCTGGGAAGCGCTGGCCGGCAGGGTCAGGCTGCCCAGGTCAGCCAATCCTCACCCCTCAGGGGCTCACATTGCAGAAAACAGACCTCGCTGAACCGGACAGGTCCTGAGACTCAGGAGAGACAAGGGCCTGCAGCTCCGGCTTGTTTTCTAATCAGTTTATCTGGCTCGTGAGTGGGAGACAACTTCAAGAAGACCCTCTCCTAATGAGAGGAACCCAGGAGTCAGGGAGAGGAGGGGTGATGGGTGGAGACAGAGGCCTGGTGCCCCGGCTGCAGTGGAAGTCTCTGGAAGACCAGGCAGAGGGAGGCCGCACAGAGTGATGCCCAGGGTCACAGACCTTTCGGAGCTGCTGTTTGTTAGTTCAAGTCCTGCTCTCAGGTGCTCTGTGTCAGCTCTGATTGACAGGCGATCTGGCGTGCTCTGAAATGAGGGCTATGTGCACGGTTCCTGTGTGACTAGCCCTGCCGTGGTACCTGCCCAGGGGAGCTCCGTATCCTGGGAGGGGTCTGACCACGAGAGCCCCATGGGCTGCTGGGTAGTTGCACACGTGAGCTCCATAACCTGGGAGTGGCCTGACCATGAGAGCTCCGTGGGCTGCTGGGGACCTGCCCAGGTGAGCCCCATATCCTGGGAGGGGCCTGACCAGGAGAGCCCCATGGGCTGCTGGGTAGTTGCGCAGGTGAGCTCCATAACCTGGGATTGCCCTGACCACGAGAGCCCCGTGGGCTGCTGGGGACCTGGTAAAGGATGTCAGGACAGTCAGTGAAGCCACCGAGGATATACATCCAGTAGTTCCTAATTCCTACACCCTGCTGGTCATTCTACCATCCACCAGGACAGGCTATTCTGAATTAGACTTCAGTGATGCCTTCTTCTGTATTCCATTGGTCCCAGAAAGGCTCTGCTGCCCTAGTAACCAGGTTTGGGAATGGAGAAATGCTGCCGCCTTGTGGCCGTTTCCCACAACAGCAGTTTTAAACCCAGTGCTAATGCTCACTAAATATTCACACTCATTGCAGGCCTGTGAATGACACCTGCCCTCAAAAACAATCCTGGGGTCGAAAATTGACCCAAAACATTCAAAAGAGGGCAACCATCCAAGAACACAATTTCAAGAGGTTAATTGTACTCTCCGTTTTTTTCTGTTTTTCTGTACCAGAAATTTAAAAACGCATGGAAAAATGCTGAACATTAGGAATGATTAAAGATATGCAAATCCAAATTACAAAAACCTATCAGCTCACACAAGTCAGAATGGCCATCAGCAAACATTCTGCAAACAATAAATGCTGAAGGGGTTTTGGAGAAATGCCTACCCTTGGTTCAACGTGGGACATGGTAAGAGCCAGTAATGAAAACAAAAATGAGATGCCTTGAAAAGGTAAATATTGAGCTAGCATCCAATCAAGCATACCCACTACTGGGCCTAACGCCTGAGGGGATGAGAATCAAAAAGACACAGGCTGGGCTTCACTGGTGGCACAGTGGTTGAGAGTCTGCCTGCCAATGCAGGGGACACGGGTTCATGCCCCGGTTCGGGAAGATCCCACATGCCGCGGAGCGGCTGGTCCCGTGAGCTATGGCTGCTGGGCCTGCGCGTCCGGAGTCTGTGCTCTGCAATGGGAGGGTCCACGGCAGTGAGAGGCCCACGTACCGCAAAAAAAAAAAAAAAAAGACACAGGCTGGCAATCCTGAACTCCAGCAATATTTACCACAGCCAACACTTGGAAGCTATAAAAAGGTCCATCCACAGAGGAATGCACAAAGAAGAAGTGGTCCGTATACACAATGGAATATGACTCCAATAAAAAAATATAAATTCAATTTATAAAACAAACATAAGTCAGGAGACATCAGCTTTTGGGGGCACATTCCACTCTAATATATAACCGAGGAACACCACTGCCAGGATGGTCTGTTTCCCTAGTTACCAGATTGGGAAAAGCAGAAATGCTGCCGCCCTCTGGCCGTTACCTGCAACAGCAGCTTTAAAACCTGTGCTAAGGGTCACTTCATATGCACCAGTACTGGAGGGCTGTAAATGAAACCTGCCCTCCAAATGTCTTGAGGGCGGTAATGGCCAAAATATTTCTAAATATCACACATTCTTCACGAAAACAATTTGAAGAGGTAAGCTGTACTCAGTTTGAAGAAAAAAAGGACATGCCAGAAAGCTCAATTTCAAGGGATTATGAGACGCATGCAAATCCAACCACAAAGTGGTATCAGCTCACACTCGTCAGAATAAACATCAGCAAAAATACTACAAACAATAAACGCTGAAGGTGTTGTGGAGAAGAGCATAACCTCAACTTTAAGTGGGACGTAACCTGGTAAGAGCCACTAATGAGAACAGAATGGAGGTGCCTCTATAAGGTAAACATTTTGCTACCATATGATCCAGCAGGCCCACTCCTGGGCCTATCACCTAAGAACACAGAATTGGAAAGACACAGCCAGGCAAATGTGCATTGCCGCAGCATTACAATAGCCATGACACGGAAGCAACCAAAAAGTCCATCGACAGATGAGTGGACAAAGAAGAACTGCTACATGTACAGACAGAATATTAGCCAAGGATAAAATGGACACAGTGCCATTTGCAGCACCGTAGATGAGGCTAGAGGTAATCACGGGACTTGTAGTAAGTCAGAAAGAGAAAGACACATATCGTATGATATCACTTATAGTTGTTACCGAAAAACTGATACCAGTGAGGATACTTCCACAGAGAAGGGCAATCACAGATTCATTAAACAAACTTATTGTTCACCAATGGAAAGGCGTGAGGATTGGATACATTAGGATATTGGGGTTAACAGACATATACAAACACAGGTGAAATATATAATCACCAAACACCTACGGAATACCAAGAGAAGACTACTCAACATTCTGTCATGACGTACATGGGAAAAGGATCCCAGGAAGAACACACATATGTATATGTGTAAAAGAACCACATGGTGCACACCTACAACAAGCCAAACATTGTAATCAAACTTGCTGTGATAAAACATAAAAATTAAATTAAAAAAACGGACAAGAAGTAGTGAGACAAACTTAAGGGGCTTTTTCTTGGCACATTCCATTCTAAACTACAGCCTAGAACACAACTTCCATTGAGGCTCTGTTGCCCTAGTAACCAGATTTGGTAAAGGAGAACTGCTGCCACCTTGTGGCCGTTTCACACAACAGCAGCTTTATTGCCAACGTTACTGGTCAGTTGATATTCAAAATCATTGCAGGCCTGTAAATGACACCTGCCCTGAAAACAAATCCTGGGGTCGTATATCGACCAAAAAGTTCAACAGACGTCCATATTTCGAAACGACAGTTTCAAGAGGCATATTTTACGCACATTTGTGTTCTGCTTCTTTTTCTTTATTTTTTTTTTTGTTAAAAAACGGGAATGGAAAAAGGCAACCCTCAGAGTGGGAGGAAATATTTGCCAACGAATCAATGGACAAATGTTTAATCTCCCATATATATAAACAGCTCATGCACCTTAATATTAAAAAGACAAACAACCCAATATAAAAATGGGTAGAAGATCTAAATAGACATTTCTTCAAAGAAGACACAGAGATGGCCAAGACGCACATGTAAAGCTGCTCAACATCCCTAATTAGTAGAGAAATGCAAATCAAAACTTCAAGGAGGTATCACCTCACACCTGTTAGAATGGGCATCATCAGAAAATCTACAAACAACAAATGCTGGGGAGGGTGTGGACAAATGGAACCCTCTTCCACTATTGGTGGGAATGTAAATTGATGCAGTCACTATGGAGAACAGTATGGAGGTTCCTTAAAAAGCTAAAAATAGAATTACCGTATGATCCAGCAATCCCACTTCTGGGCATATGCCCAGAGAAAACCATAAATCAAAAAGACACATTCACCACAATGTTCATTGCAGCGCTATTTACAAGAGCCAGGTAATGGAAGCAACCTAAAGGCCCACAGACAGACGAATGGATAAAGATGTGGTACATATATAAAATGGAATATTACTCAGCCATACAAAGGAATGAAGCTGGGTCATTTGTAGAGACGTCGATGGATCTAGAGACTGTCATACAGAGTGAAGTAAGTCACAAAGAGAAAAATAAATTTTGTATATTAATGCATATATGTGGAACCTAGAAAAATGGTACAGATGAACCGGTTTGCAGGGCAGAAATAGAGACACAGAGGTAGAGAACAAACGTATGTACACCAAGGGTGGGAAGCCATGGGGTGGTGGTGGTGGGATGAGTTGGGAGATTGGGATTGACCTGTATACATGTATATGTATAAAATAGATAACTAATAATAACCTGCTGTATAAAAAATAAATAAAATTAAATTTCAGAACTTTAAAAAATAAATAAAATTTAAAGATAAAACAGAAAAAAGTTCTTCCCTTCACACAGACGTATTTATATGAATGAATTATTTCCATGCTTATATCTATAAGTGCATAAAAGAGGAATAAAATCTACCTTGAACCAAAAAAGAAAAAAAAAACAGAACCCACCAGTTATACAGAGGAAAACCCTATCAGGGCACTTGCTCCAGTGGGAAACAATTCTGAAGTTGGTCAGAGGTGGGGAATCATCTCCCATGCAGCCAGCAGCCCCCCCTCAAGGAGCGTCCTCATTGCAAAGCTGGGGGACCGTGCCGAGGCATCTGTGAGGAAACGTGAGCTGAGTCCCAGGCCAGCTGCTGCTGAACTGTGCCCACCCTTCCCAGGTAAAACACCTCAATATGTACAAGGACTTGAAAGCCTACAGGAAGGGCCGTGGAGCCACACCAGCGACAGCACGCAGGCCGACTTGGGGCCTGCAGGCCAGCCAGGATGGTCCTGGCCCCGGGCGCTCTTCTGGAAGCTTTCCATTTCCCTGCCTGAGATACCCCTCCTGTCCCGGCCCCCACTGCTTTTCTCCTTCCACACCTCTGCCCGGGGAGAAATTCCAGCGGAAGCTATGGGTGACACATCCTCTTCTTTAGCAGGTGGCAGCCTGGCAACTCCTGCAGAAAGTCCAGCAGAGCCCCACTCACACGGGGCCACCCACAAAGCCGTGGCCCCTCACTCCCTCCCACCAGCACAGCCCCGAGACTGCTGACGGGGCAGAGAATATGGCGTCAGGCACAGCTGCAGGGGCTCTTGCTGCCTGGAGTGGTGTTTATATTGACCTCAAGCCAGGCACCCCTGGGGAGCGCGGGCCGGCAGGGTCAGGCTGCCCAGGTCAGCCAATCCTCACCCCTCAGGGGCTCACATTGCAGAAAACAGACCTCGCTGAACCGGACAGGTCCTGAGACTCAGGAGAGACAAGGGCCTGCAGCTCCGGCTTGTTTTCTAATCAGTTTATCTGGCTCGTGAGTGGGAGACAACTTCAAGAAGACCCTCTCCTAATGAGAGGAACCCAGGAGTCAGGGAGAGGAGGGGTGATGGGTGGAGACAGAGGCCTGGTGCCCCGGCTGCAGTGGAAGTCTCTGGAAGACCAGGCAGAGGGAGGCCGCACAGAGTGATGCCCAGGGTCACAGACCTGTCGGACCTGCTGTTTGTTAGTTCAAGTCCTGCTCTCAGGTGCTCTGTGTCAGCTCCGAGTGACAGGCGATCTGGCGTGCTCTGAAATGAGGGCTATGTGCACGGTTCCTGTGTGCCCAGCCCTGCCGTGGTACCTGCCCAGGGGAGCTCCGTATCCTGGGAGGGGTCTGACCACGAGAGCCCCATGGGCTGCTGGGTAGTTGCACACGTGAGCTCCATAACCTGGGAGTGGCCTGACCATGAGAGCCCCGTGGGCTGCTGGGGACCTGCCCAGGTGAGCCCCATATCCTGGGAGGGGCCTGACCAGGAGAGCCCCATGGGCTGCTGGGTAGTTGCGCAGGTGAGCTCCATAACCTGGGATTGCCCTGACCACGAGAGCCCCGTGGGCTGCTGGGGACCTGGTAAAGGATGTCAGGACAGTCAGTGAAGCCACCGAGGATATACATCCAGTAGTTCCTAATTCCTACACCCTGCTGCTCATTCTACCATCCTCCAGGACATGGTATTCTGTATTAGACCTCAATGATGCCTTCTTCTGTATTCCATTCGTCCCAGAGTCACAAGAAGTTTTGGCTTGTGAATGGCAGAACTCAACGTACAACAAAAACAATAATCCTGGGCCGTCCTGCCTCAAGGGTTCAAAAATTCCCACACCATCTTTGGGGAAACGTTATCTAAAGTCCTAAAAGTTCTACCTCTGGAAAAGGGAACCCTCCTTCATTATGCAGATGACATTCTGATCGCCAGCCCTTCTAAGGAGGCCTCTGAACTACCTAGCCAATAAAGGATAGAATGTGTCCAGTAAAAGGGCTCAAATATCACTGACTAATGTGATCAGCCTGGGCTTCATTCTCACGGAAAGGCGGACAAACCCATCCCAGGAAAGTGAAGAAGGCATTTGCAGCCTTACCCCTTCGAAAACTAGAAGACGGTTTCCAGGTCCCTGGGGAGGTTGGTGTTTGCTGCATCTGGATCCCTAACTACAGTCTAATATCTGGGTCTCTATAGGAAACACTGAAAGGAAAAGATGATGATCCTTTTGAATAGAATCCAGAAGCGGCCTTTCAAGAATGGAAAGAGCAGTCAATTCAGACCCTTGCCCTGGAACTCCCTAATTTAGCTAAATCCTTTGACCTTTACATTCCCGGTCAAAGGTGAGTCGCTCTTGGAGTATTAGTGCAAAAACTGGGACCACTTGAAATGGAAAAACGCAAGAGTGCCCTCCAGGTAGGATAAGCTATGGTCACCAAGGGCTTGGCCTGCCGCCCCATCCGGCCAGGATACTGTGGGTATCTAAAAACCTGGAAATGAGCAGCCCACAAGGCCAGCTCCCTCCTAAGGGAAAAGGACCCCACGTGGTGATCCTAACCTCCCACCATGCCCTGAAGTTGCAGGGGTCGCTCCATGGGCACACAGACCTCGAGAGAAAAGGCCCTCCAACTCCAACCTCCAGAGAGACAACTGGGGGCAACAGGCTCCCATGACGACTCGTGTGACCATCAGTTGACCTGGAGCTTCTCTCAGAAAACAACAAGAGTGTGCTCCAAAAGAGCAGACTACAGCTTGCAGGACTTACTGCACCCAGAGGGGAGCTAATAAGCTTGACGGGGGAACCATATATCACACTGTCACCATAGAAAAGCCTACAGACACGGTGGTGACGGCAGCCAGTAAGACCGGCTGGACTCCTGGCTAATTCAAAAGACCGTTGACTCAGTGGCCGCCATGGTCCTGGATCACCACTGACCTTGGACTGTCTGGGAGTTGAGCGGGCAGGGCTCTGACACCTGGTGCTGTTTGTACGTTAATTCAGGGGCCTAACCAAACAAAGTGCAGACTACTGGTCAGAGCATCTAGGCTGGCAGAAACTGTCAGCCTAAGGTAGCCAAACAAATGTGGGGCGGGGTAAAACCGCCCCCCCAGCGATTCTGTGTATCTCTTTCATGGACCCTTAAAGGTCATTAGAATCTATAACACTTCCAATGCTGGTGCTCAGGTGGACGAGCAGTGAGGCAGGAGGCCTGGGGACAATCAACCTCACCTGGAGGCTGCTGGGGAGCAGTTCTGCCCCTCCCCCCTGGTAATGAGGCCTCCCAACTCAGCACGAAGCAGTTACAAAAGAAGGGTCTGCACCCTCAGCACCCCAAGAATGAGGAACGGGACAAAAGGTGAAGGAGGGTTTTGTCACCAGCAAAGCCCATGAAAAATACCTGGGAGATAAAAATAGAATCTGGGCAATAAAATAAAGTCTAACCATTTTTTCCTTTGTGCTTTGTCTAATTTCACGTGCTCCTAGGGTTCCGCATGCAGAGGTCCCACACCCGGCACTTCAGACCCGATTTCCTAGTGCAGAGTGGCTGGGTCGACACCTCAGCTCACGGGGCCCCATGCAGACTCCGCGACATAGAGCCTGAACTGCAGCCAACCGGGCCCTCGAGAGCTCCGTCCCCTCCCTCCTGCTGACGCTGCTGGGATCCCTACACAGCAGCCCCGCCCACAGCCCGCGGGGGAGCGCACGCTATCACCTCTCCATCCTCTGATCAAAATATAAAGTTTCCTTCGCTTCTGAACCAAACTCAGTCTCGGTCTGTTGGCTCCAATGACACTGGGCAGGGGGACCCTTGTTGGGGCCCACTCTGGAGGATCAGTAACAGAAATTGAGAACATTGTAACTTCAATGAACAGATGTGTGAGTCAAGCTGTAATTAACATAGAGCAGTGTATAAGGCTCGGGTAAAATAAGATGTTTCTAACACTTCCATTTGATATTTCCATCACTTTATTATAAGCAAGTTCAGTGAAGAGGTTTGTCTTATTTGTCAGGTCAACATTAGAGAAATGAAGTGATTTCTTTCCAAGGATGTACATCTAATAATTTTGGCTGAAGCTTCAATATTGGTTTGAATGCTTTTCCATTGAAAATGATACCTCTCTTACAGCTCCCCCATTTCTGAGAAGTATAACATCTTATAATTTATTATTACCAAAGGGGAAAGGTGGGAGGAGGGATAAATTAACAGGTTGGGATTAACACATACACACTGCTATGTATAAAATAGATCATCAACAAGGAACTACTGTATAGCACAGGGAACTACACTCAATATTTTGCAATAACCTATAAGGGGAAATAATCTGAAAAAGAATAGATATTTTTATCAACATCATCTATCAATGACAGATAAAATGTAACCTAAGGGAAGCGGATGGTGAGCACTTCTGACGCTGAAGACTTCAATCATCTAAAGTTCGGACTCTGCCTACTTCCCAAGGCCCTTAATGAACATAAGTGTAGCCGTAGCTTAAAAATTCGCCAGTTTGGGGTTCAGGGAGACACTGATTTGGTAAAATCCCTGGTGTTCTCCTTACATGCACGGGACCCTTCCCACAGCTAAAACATGCCTGTCACACCCAGAGGATGGTACACCGTTTGATCGGGAAGAGTTTGGAAAAGGCATCTCATCTCCTCATCTCTTGGTGCTCGGGTTCACTCCTCCAGCGTCTTTCCTAACAATCTCCCCACTTGGGGATGTCAGCATCGTCAACATCATGTTGCTCACAGTTTGGAATTTGTCCAGAGGAAGAAGCGGAAGGATGAGAAACAATGAGAGACAAGTCCTAGGTCTTCGGACAGGCACATGTCACTCTAATTTCCAATCAGGAAGACGAATTGACCAAAGACTAGGATTGCCCATGGAAACAGAATAGGGCTTGAGGAAAGCCCGCTGTTTTGTGGCCAGTGCCCAAAAACACAAGTTGAAAAATGGAACTCAGGGGCACTAAAATTCACGAAACTGCAGAGTTGAAAATACCTATCGTCGAAAAATGTCTTGAGGTAAGTCACCGAAAAGGACTTGTAAGCAAGGGAGAATGGCAGGAAGGGGATTTGAAGAGGTAGAAAGGACTCGCCATTAAAGCACAAGAAAAGGGGCTGAACATCGCCAATGAGGCAGTTGGCCAAAAAGGGCGTGTGCATTTTTTCTGAATATATTCAAGAAAAGGGCATACACCCGTTTTAGCCAACCAAACAGGTGGGCGCTGGAAATCAATACGACAAAAGGTGTCACTTCGCATCAGTCAGAAGAGCCATCCTCATAAAGTGTAAACACCAGAAGTGCAGGACAGGGTGAGGAGAAAAGGGAGCCCTGTGAGGCTGATAGTGGAAATGTAAATTGCCAACGGCCACTCTGGAGAAGTGTATTGTGTTTACTAAAACATCTAAAAAATGAGCTACAGAGCATAGCGCACTTCCACTCATGGGCGTATATCTCGGGAAAAACAAAAATCAGCAGGACACAGCCACCCCAACGTTTACTGCCTCTCTGTTTAAAAGAGCCTCAACTTGGATATAACCTAAATGTCCCTGGAAGGAAAAAAATGGATAAAAGAGATGTGGTACTTATGTAGAGTGGAATATTACTCAGCCCGGAAATCAATGAAATCAGGCCAGTGGCAACAACTCCAAAGGAGTTACGTACGATCGTGCTAAGTGACATAAGTCAAAAAGAAAAAGACACATATCATAACATATCACTTAAAGGTGGAATGAAAAATGGCTACACATAAAATGAATTACAAAAGAGAAACATAGTCAAATATGTAGAAAACACACATAAGGCTGCTAAACGGGAAAGGTGGGGAGGGGTGAGGCATTATCCAGGAGGTTGAAATTACAAAGATACCATTCCAAATACCAAATTGATAATCGACAAGGACTACACGGTACCTCAGAGGACTGCACTCAGCACACTCAAGTCACCAGAAAAGAATATATACGACTGGTAAGAATCTGAAAAAGAATTTATTGATGTCTCTCTGTACGTGAATCAAGTGGTTGTATAGAAGCAAGAAACAGACCATTGAAAATCAGCTACAACCAATTTAATAATAAATTTTAAAAAATAAAAGACAATGAGACACAAAAATTCTTAAAACTTTTGCATGGGGGCCGCGATGCAACATGCATTGAACACATCTAGACCCACAGCAGGATGAGACATAAGGCTGGAAACTGTTTGCACTAAGAGAACTAGTGAGGTTGGGTGAGGAAATGCAGACACTTTAAAGTAATACAGCCTGGTACCCATTCCATGGGTCCCAAATCTGCAGGTTCAAGGGAATCTTCCTACAGCTAAAACATGCATGGGAAACCCAGAGGACTGTACACCATGTGAACGGGAAAGGCGTCTGAAATACACCTCATTTTTCATCCCCTGCTGCTCGGGTTCGCCATTCCAGACACTTTACTAACAATCTCCCCACTTGGAGATTCAGGGCCTTTAACCTCCTGTTTCGCACAGTTTGCAATTTGTGCAGAGGATGAACGGGAAGAGGGGGAACCACAGAGAGACTAGTTGTAGGTGCTTCGACAGGCACATGTCAATCTAATTTCCCATCGGGTACAAGAACTAACCAAAGTCTCAAACTGCTGCCCCAGAAACAGAATAGGGCCTGTAGCAATCCTGTGGGTTTTTGGCCAGCTCACAAAAAAGAGAGTTGAAAGATGGAGCTAGAGCCAGCGCAATTCACAAACCTGCAGAGTGAGAAAGGACAACTATCGTCCAAAAATCTGTTGAGGGAAGGCAACGAGGAGGACTTGAAACCGAGGCAGAATTGCAGGAAACAGATTTCAGGAGGCAGATTGGAATCACCGTAAAAGCACAAGAAAAGCAGCAGAACTTCGACAATGATGCAGTTGGCCAAAAAGCAAGTGGGCAATGCAAATCAGCACTACAAAGAAGTCTAATTTCCCACCGGTCAAAAGGGCCATCGGAAAAAAGTGTTAAAACCAGAAAGTCACGAAAGGCCATTGAGAACAGGGAGCTTTTTTTTTGCTGATGGGCAGGATGAAAATTGCAAAAAGCCACTCTGGAGAAGTGCATGGTGTTTCCTAAAACATCTACAATCCAGAGCTACAGAGCATAGGGCACTTCCACTCATAGGCGTATATCGGGAAAACTAAAAATCAACAAGACACAGCCACCCCAAAATTTAAGATTGCTCTGTATACAAGAACCTCTATTTCTGTACACCGTAAATAGCCCAGGAAAGAGAAAAATGGATAAACAAGTTGTGGTAGTTTTGTACAATGGAATATCACTCAGCCATGAAATCAATGTCATAAGGCCAGTAGCAGCATAATAAGTGGATTTAAGTACGATGATTGTAAGGGAAATAAGTCACACCGAAAAAGAAACCTATCATAACATATCACTTTCACAGTGAACGTAAACATGGGTACACGAGTTGAATTACACAGCAGAACACAGTCTTATATTTAGAAAACACACTTATGCCTGCTTAAGGGGAAAGCTGAGGTGGGGTTATGCATAAAACCAGAGTTTGATGTTAGCACAGGTACCGTTCCATAAACCATATATGGAATAGACAAGACCTGCACCTTGCTCTGTGAACTGGACACAACACCCCCATTCACCGCAGAGGAATATATCTGACTAGAAAGAATCTTAAAACCTATGTGTTGATATGTCTTCGTAAGGGAATCAAGTGTGTCTAGACCAGCATAAACATGGTAGTTTAAATCAGCTCAATCCCATTTTAAAAACAACTTTCAAAAAAAAAAAAAACATAAAAACGGCAAAATCCTTACAAAATTCGTTCAGGGACTCTGATGCAACCTGGACTGACCCCATCAAAACCCACAGCTGGAGGAGACATAAGGCTGGACACTTGGGGCTGAGAGGATTGGTGAGGTCGGGTGAGCAAATGCAGACCCTTTAAAGCAATAATCGTGCCACCCATTCCATGGGTCCCAACTCTCCAGGTTTAAGGGAATCTTACTACAGCTAAAACATGCATGGGAAACCCAGAGGATGGGACACCGTGTGATCGGGAAAGGTTTCTAAAACTCACCTCATTTGTCCTCTCCTGGTGCTCGGATTCGCCATTCCAGCTGCTTTACTATCAATATCCCCACTTGCAGAGTCAGCGCCTTTAACCTCCTGTTTCACACAGTGTGCAATCTGTGCCGAGGATGAAAGGGAAGAGGGGGAACCAATGAGAGACTAGCTGTAGGCATTTGGACGGGCACATGTCACTCTCATTTCCCGTCAGGATGAAGAGCTAATCAATGGGTCAGCCTGCCGCCCCGGAACCACAATAGGGCCTGAAGCAATCCTGCGGATTTGCGGGCAGCTCACAAAAGTGCCAGTTGAAAAATGGAGCTCAGAGGCACAGCAATTCACAAACCTGCAGAGTTTTACAGGACAACTATCGTCCACAAATCTGTTGAGGGAAGGCAAAGAGAAGGAGTTGAAAGCGAGGCAGAATTGCAGGAAACATATTTCACGAGGTAGATTGGAATCGCCTTGAAAGCACATGAAAAGCGGCAGAAGTTGGACAATGATGCACTTGGCCTAAAAGGGCGTATGCGTTTTTACCTGAATATATATATTCTGAGTCTAAGTGAAGCAAGTCACACAGAAAAAGAAACTAACCATAAGTTATCACTTATATAGGGAATGTAAATATAGCTACACATGAACTGACTTACAAAACAGATCAGAGTCACACATTTAGAAAACACTCTTATGCCTGCTTAAGGGGAAAGGTGAGGTGGGCTGATGCATAAAACCAGAGTTTGAAATTAGCACAGATACCGTTCCATAAACCAAACATGTAATAGTGAAGACCTACTCATTGCTCAATGAACTGGACTTAACACACCCTTTTCACAGTAGAAGAATATATGTGACTATTAAGAATCTTAAAAAGTATTTATTGATATCTGTCTGTAAGTGAATCAAGTGGGTGTAAAGCGGCATAAACTCAGCAGCGGAAATCAGCTAAACCCCATCATAAAAATATATGTATTCAGGAAGAACATATGCACCCTTTTTGGCCATCCAAACAAGCACGAATTGCAAATCAGCACTCCAAAGAAGTCTCACTTCGCATTTGTCAAAAGGGCCATCCTGGAAAAGTGGAAAACCAGAAATGCAGCACAGGCCATGGAGGAAAGGAAGCCTTGTTACGCTGATGCTCCATCATCTGATGCTGTAAGTATTCAAGGCCACTCTGGAGAAGTGTATGTTGTTTCCTAAAACATCTAAAATACAGAGCTACAGAGCATACGCCACTTCCACTCTTGGGCGTATATCCTGGGAAAACAAAAAATCGACAGGACACAGGCTCCCCTACGTTTAGTGCTGCTCTGTTTAGAAATGCCTCGACTTGGGTACAACTTATATATCCTTGGAAGTAAAAAATGCATAAAGAAGATGTGGTACTTATGTACAATGGAATATTACTGAGCAACTATTCAGTGAAATAATGCCAGTTGCAGCAACTCGTGGAGTCTGAGGTACGACCATTCTAAGTGACATAAGTCAGACGTAAAAAGAGACTTATCATAAGGTATCGCTTATAGATGGTATCTAAAAATGGCTACACATGCACTCAATTAGAAAACAGAAACAGAGTCACACATTTAGAAAACACACTTATGGCTGCTAAAGGAGAATTTTGGGGTGGGGTGATGCATAAACCAGGAGGTTGGAATTAGCATAGATACGGTTCCATAACCAAAATAGGTAATCGACAGGACCGACTCTATAGCTCAAACAGCTGGACTCAGCACACTGTTGTCACCGGAAAAGGATATATAAGACTAGTAAGAATCTGTAAAATAATTTATTGATGTCTCTCTTTAAGTGAATCAAGTGGATAGATGTAGAGCAGGAAGAAAGACAGTATTGAAAATCAGCTATGCCCCCTTATAAAATTAAATAACAAGAACAAAAAAAGACAGTGAGAGAGAAATTCTTACAAAATTTGTTCAAGGGCTGTGATGCAACCTGCACTGAACACGTCTAGACACACAGCTAGATGGG